>NC_141873.1:196569792-196736042 GCF_056163025.1 Triticum urartu
CGTCGCCGGACTTGCCGATTCCCGAAGCGAGGAGGGGCGGAGGAACGGCCGGCGAGGCGGTCCAGCGCCGGCGCGGAAGAGGAGAGGCGGCGCGGCGGATGGTCGGCGGCTCGGGCGCGCGGGCTGGGAGGTAGGAGAAGGGCGGCGGGGCGCGGGCGCCGGTTCGGGCCCTCGGGGGCCGGCTGCGGGCTGGGCGGGCCGCGGCGGTGGGAGGAGGCGGCCGGCCACGTGGCGCCTCCTGATTGGCGCGGGCGGCGGCGGCGACTTCGTCCGGCGGCGGCCGGACGTGTCTGGTGGTGGCGGGGCGATTTTTAGGGTTTGGACGGGGAAGAGATCCGGATTTTTGGAGGAGGACCTATTTATAGGCCTAGAGGGAGCTAGGAGTGTCCAAATGAGGTGCGGTTTTCGGCCACGCGATCGTGATCAAACGCTTTAGATGATGGAGAGGGTTTTGGGCCAAATTGGAAGGGTGTTGGGCTGCAACACACACGAGGCCTTTACGGTCCCTTTGGAGTATCAAACGAAGTCCAAATGATACTAAACTTGACAGGCGGTCTACCGGTAGTAAACCAAGGCCGCTTGGCAAGTCTCGGTCTAATCCGGAAATGTTTAATCCCCACACACGAAAGATAGGTAGAAATGACCACCGGAGGAGAACGAAGCGCCGGAATGCAAAACGGACAACGGGGAAAATGCTCGAATGCATGAGATGAACACGTATGCAAATGCAATGCACATGATGACATGATATGAGATGCATGACAACGATAACAACACGGAGACAAAAACCCGAACCCGAGAAAAATAAAATAACTTAACGCCGGAAACGGCAAGAGTTGGAATACATATTGGGTAAATCATATCCGGGGTGTTACACATGACCTATCAACTACCTCACTCATCTCTTGTGGCTCACTATTTCCCTCAAGGTGGATGGACCACACTCAAACTCACATATGATGGAGTCACTCAAGTGATGGTGGTGGTTGTGGCTCTCCTCACATAGGAATTGGGGCATCGACATATGTGGGGCTAGTGGTGAACTCTCACTCTCAATATGCGTGCACATATCTCTCAAGTCACACTATACGCCGCCATAGTTGAAGGGAAAATCCCATCCTCAAGCATCCCGTCACCGTTGCCAAGGATGAAGGTCCTAGAAGGTGGCACATCATCACTCGCCTCCATGATTGAAGGGAATATCCCATGCTTGACCATCTCACTATTGCCTCCAAAAGTGGAAGCTTGTTCCTCGCTCGCCACCAAGTCACTTGCCTCCAAAGTATGGTCCTTGAATGGGTCCATAGTCATAGTTGTCGTTGTGCTGTCTTGAAAAACGCTTATAGATGGAAAGAACCTCACTGCGAGAAGTCATAAAATAAAGCCAAGTGTAACGAGAGAAATCATCTATGAAAATAATATAGTATCAATGGCCCCCTTTTGAAGCGAAGCGAGCCGGACCCCATACATTAGAATGGACCAAATTAAAAGGACGCTAAGACACCGACTCACTAGTAGGGTAAGGTAACTGAATCTGTTTTCCTAGTCTACAGCCCTGACACTCTAAATAGACATCTCCTGAGACAGACCCCAGAAGACCTCGACGAACTAATGACGACAAGCGAGACCCACAAAGATGACCAAGTCGATGATGCCACTGCTGGAAGGAGCTGGTAGCTGAAGCGACAGAAGCGGATGGACTGGCGATAGTGGTGGCAGCAGAAGGAACATGAAGCCAGTCTAGCTCCCAAAGACCCTGAGAGTCACGGCGGTGAGGGCCAGCCCCAACCGAAGTGTGCGTTCGACGATCCTGGACAGAACAAAGAGTCAACGTCAAGGATGACGCGACAACCAGAATCAGTAAGTTGACCGGCAGAAAAAAGATTCATGGTAAGTCGAGGAACATGAGCAACATCAGGAACAGAGTAAGAATGTGTGGTAAGATTACCTCGACTAGCAACAGAAAGAGGAGTACCATCAGCAGTGAGTACGTGAACAGGAAAATCAAGCGATTTAAGAGAGAACAAATTTGAAGAATGAGAAGACATATGAAAAGAAGCTCCGGAGTCCAGAACCCACGAGGATGTACCTGACTATGTAGAGGGTGGTTGCTCAGTGCGGAAAGCATTAGTCATAGAACCTGCAGTACCCGTCGAAGGAGAACCTGAAGCGGCAAGCAGACGCTTAAGTCGCAGAATATCCTGCTCAGTCAAGGCGGTGGCTGAAGATGTCGAAGTAGAAGAAGTCCTCGAAGCTGATGATCGCACCTTACGCAGGTGTTTCTTCTTCTGGAAGCACTGAGACTCAACATGACCATCCATCTTGTAGTAGCCGCAGTGAGGACGAGATTGACCCTGGCCGCCCGTAGGAGTAGGCAAGAGCGGCGGAGCACTCGAGTGGGAAGGAGTCGGTGCAGCAGGCATAGCAGGAACTCGAGTACCGAGCACAGAGGGAACCTCAAGTAAACCAGCGCCACAGAGGTGAGTCTCCTCAACACAGATCTCAGAAAGCGCCTCCATGAGGGAGATGCGACCACGAGCAAACAACTGAGCGCGCCGGGGCTCAAACTCCTTACGGAGTCGAGACAAGAACTCGTAGACACGATGAAACTCCAAATCAGCCCGCACAGCCTGGCAACACTGACAAGTACGACAACCAGCAGTGCGGAGAGAATCAAGCTGATGCCAGATAGCAGAACTCTGTGCATAGAACTCATCAACAGCGGAGTCACCCTGCTGAAGAGCATGCTCCTGCCGAACCACAGACAGGTATAAGGCATCACCAGAGGGCTGATAGCGCTGACGAAGCCGAGTCCACATCTCAAATACAGTAGAGAGGAAGCAGCACTGACAGTCAGCTGCACGGAAAGACGCTGTGCCGATGTGATTGTGCATATCCCTGGAACTTGAGAGCTGAGGTGGAGGCGTTCTTGTTACATCTTTGTGTACGGTTCAGAGCTTGCACTACTTGTCTGAATAAACATTGGATACTCCTAGTCTGCATTGGTCGATGCCGCTGTCCGTGAGCACACGGACGACGCAGCTGGCACGAGGCTGATGTTGGCCGGGCTCCTGTTGGCGTACGCGCCGACACCAACAGCATTCAGCACGCCATGCCAGCGGACAGCGCCGTGGAGTGCCCGCAGCCTGACGTAGTCCCTCCGTAAACTAATATAAGAGCGTTTAGAATACTAAAGTAGTCATTTAAACGCTCTTATATTAGTTTACAGAGGGAGTACTTGGCAACAGCGTCCTAGATCTCCAACCGGGTGACCGGCACCAGCGGTGAAGGCCTAGATGGCGAAACGGTCGCGCTCAATCGTGCGCGTGCGTCGATTGTGCCAGGAGTTGGGATCGTCCCCTTTTTTGGGCATAGTGTTTCCAAAAGGAAATCCATACCAAGAGGGGTGGTAGGACGAGAGAGCAAAGGGACACTTGGATGTGGCAGCAAGCAACCACCGCCATGGCTCCATCTTCGACGGATCTAGAAGCAGAGATACGGACGAAAGCTTGAAGCCAAAATTCAATTTACTGAGACCCTAACTACAACTACGTATAGAAGAGTAGGATCCCTCGCGCAACTCAACTCTGGCAGTTGCCGTGGATGAGAGGAGAAGGGCCGACGACGAGGAATTTGGGAGGGGTTCTAGAAGGCTCGTTTGTTTGGCGAGAGAAGGAGAAATTTCCAGGGTATCGGCTTTGTGTTTCGGATGTCTTCTCCAAAATTCTGTCGAATGTGTGGGGTGTTTATGCAAAATGTGCTCCGGAACTACCCACCTCAGTTTCAGCCTTACATTCCAGATCGAACGGTCAATATGGCATAGAGGCAGACACACCATCATCACCAATTGCCATTTTTATAGGAGTATAGATGCCCGGAGGCATCAAGTCGGACTTCCGGGATGATGTCCAGACAGTCCGGCAGCTGATCTTCAGCAACACTTCTCCTTCTTCTCTATTCGTCGCTGCTTCCAAGCTTCCCTTGATGATGGTGTAGGCGTACTCTCGTGCTTGCACTCCTTGATATGTGTGAAGTTCCACTCTGGCTTGGATGCCGGACAGTCTGGCTGATGGTCAGACAAAACTCCGGACAGAAAGTCAGAGGGCCCTTTCATCAGGCTTAACGTTTTGGGTACTGATGCCTGGAGGCATCAAGCTGGACTTCCGAGATGATGTCCAGACAGTCCAACAGCTGATCTTCAGCAGCTCTTCTCCTTCTTCTCTATTCGTTGCTGCTTCCAAGCTTCCCTTGCGGATGGTGTAGGCGTACTCTCGTGCTTGCACTCCTTGACATGTGTGAAGTTCCACTCAAACCTATGGATGCATGAGGGAGGAGGGTCAAGCAGTATACCGTCCTCGAAGGGGTCAAGTAAACACAAGAAAAAGAGAAGATTCACCTTTATATGTATGATGTGGGAGATATGCATGTCTTTGACGATGGGGCATACTGACATGGTGATATCCGGAGGCACCCTCCGCACCAAGGAGGTTTATGTGTCGCAGCCACTTGGTTTCTTTGTCACTTGAGAAGAAGGAAAGGTGTTGCGACTATGAGGGGGTACTATGTACTGTGCCAAGCCCTGCGTGCATGTAAGGCATGCCTCATGCCTCACTGAAGTGGCTTGGCTTCGAGCAGAGCGCCCAGGAGCACGATGTACGGACGCGTCCATGGCAGGGTGTTCTTGCTCATTGGCATCAATGTCTACCATCTGGTGATCACCAGATCAGACACCCGATTAGACCATGATGAGATCACCCGATTCAAGGAAGAAATGAAGACGGAATTCCTTATAGGTTATCTTGAGCTCATCTCCTTCTACCTGGGATTGAGTTACACCCAAGGCAAAGATGGGACACTTTGAATCAGGGGAAGTCGTCAAGCGCATCCTTGACATAGCTGGGCTGAGGAACTGCGATCCCTTGCCCACACCCATGGAGGCGCGACTCAAATTGAGTTGTGAGAGCACAGCAGAGGAGATTGATGCCACAACATACCGGCGGATCATTGGAAGTCTGCAGTACCTCGTCCACACACAGCCTGATCTCGCCTTCTTGTTGGGTTGAACGAGCAGACTCATGGAGCGCCCCACGGTGGAACACATGAGCGCCGTGAAGCAGCTGCTACGCTACAGCCGGCATGATTGACTATGGTCTCTCCTACCCTCGTAGTACAAAGGGCGCAAAACTGGTTGGCTTCTCGGACAGCAATCAGACCGGCGACATCGACATGAGGAAGAGCATGTCCGGAGTAAGCTGGCAATCTGCGAAGCAGTGAGTTTTGGCTGCGTCTTCCTGTGAAGTAGAGTACGTTGCTGCAACAACGGCGGCAAGCCAAACCATCTGGCTGGCACGGTTGCTTGGTGATATGAAGGGGAAGAGGGACACCATGTCCGTGCTCGCACTCAGCAAGAACCCAGTTTTCCATGAGCAATGACGAGTGCAGCAGCGGATGGCAATGACGAGTGCAGCAGCGGATTGCAATGATGGTTCCTGCACACATGTAATGGCACCACTATTTGTGTTAGTGGCAGCACCCATGGAGAGTGCCGTTGAGGGCATCGGCGGGACTGGTTTTGATGTCTTAAGATAACACAACCTGGCTGCTAGCTCGGGAATTGCAAGCATACTACTCAGTAAGGATGGCAGTTGGCCCATAGTTTAAAGTATGCCAGGGACTCGAGCTTGTCTCAGTTTCGGCATGATTCAAGTGTTTGCACATGCACTTCAAGAGATGGAGCGTGGCCTACACAAGCTCATGCACTATAGCGAGCTGATCCGAAGAGCTCGTTCGCTTGATTTCGCAATGTTTGCACATGCCACTTCATACTCCCCTCGGCCATATCCAAACCTGCAACTGTGCCACAACCCACAAGTCTAAACTCTGAAGTACCCAGGAACTAACCTCAAAGCAAGAATATTTAGTGCTTAAATAGTAGTGTAATAAGTTAACTGCAGTTCTTTAAAAAAAAAGTTAACTGCAGTTTTTTTAAAAAAAAATGTTAACTGCAGTTCCTTAGTTTCATGATTTCTAGAACTACCAAATCGATTTAATTGTAGATGCTTTTGTAGTAATTGCTATTTTTGTTTGTACTTAATACAGTGAAGAGACCAAAATTAAGATATCATTGGGAGTGAGGCGTGGGTGGAGCTTGCGTCTACAGAAGCTAATGGTTCAGGATGGCTGCTTTGTGGAGTGGCGGGAAATGATAGCAGATGCAGCTAGGAAGGGCTTTGCTGGTGGAGTTGCCTTCCAATGGAATTCACATAAAATATTGACTGAGCAATTGCGGCAGGAATGGTTGGAGAAAGTCCAGCAAAGACGATCAATGCCTAGGCCGACAGGTAATAGAAGAGCGCCAAAAACTCCAGAGCAGAGGAGAAAAATTGCAGAAGCCATTGCTGCGAAGTGGTTGGATCGAGTAAGATTATCTATGCCTTGCTGAACATATTTCATGGTTCTCATCCTCTCATTCCAATGTCTTCGGGGCAATATATGGCTTATTCATATTGCATAAACTAATGGTAGAAACGATTGATTTTCTTGCAGGAATACCGTGAACGTGTTTGCAGTGCAATTAATAGCTATCATGGAACATCTTCTGGATCTAAAGTACCGCGTAAACAAAGAACTCCGAGAGAACCAGGTGCAAAGCGTGAAAAAAAGAAATCTATTCAACACAGAGCTGTCAGCTTGGACGATGCACATGCAAAAACTGCTCCGGTTAAGAGAAAGAAAAGTGCAACTCCTTACAAAGATCCTATGGCAGGTGAGAAACTAGAGATGATAACGAAGATTCGAGCCCAAAGGACAGCACTGGAAATAGAGAAGAAAGAGGCTATTGAAAGGGCCAGGTATGTTGTCTTATTTGCAATTAGAAAAGGGTAAACTGCATGAGGCACATCTTTGCTAACAAATATCAGCTATTGATTTTCTGTGCTTAAAATTTTGTTACTGCACTTTGATGTGTTCTTTCAACTAGACTTTGACTAGTTTTGACAAATATGAAAATAAGACAAAATAACCCAGCAATGCTGGCTAAGCCCCCCCTTATAATTTCTGTTTGATTGTTGCACTATCCAATGTGTTTAATTTATGAAAAGTAGTCAAAGCTTAATAACAGCCACATTGTCGGACCCCGGATTTGGTATATTCCAAGTTTAGCGCAATTGCCTACAAGGTATAGAATAGAAGCCATATCCTACCCGCAAAGTGTACTTTCGTACATGCACGCACTATGACACGCTGTGGGGTGAGACGTAATAAGTATCATCATAGAACTCGAACGATAACATATATATAAGGTATGGAGCTCACATGAGCTAATAAGTTATTGTTACAACTAGAGATCAACATGACCCAACATTACATCATTCAACGAAGTGAATAGTCTGGTTATAGGCAAAATATCAAATGTGCCCAAGAGGTTGGAGATAAACGAAAGGCCCTCCCAAGGCTCAGACCACCTGGGACCTTCTATCTAACTCGTCGTCAGTAAGTTTTGCAAAGTAGCCGCCTTCAATGTCGGTGAAGTCCTCTGCTGCAACTTGGTTTGAATAGCAAGGGTGAGTACATGACGTACTCTGCAAGACTTACATTAGATCTACACTGAGTATGCCTCGTCTCAAAGTAAGGGTATGTGGTTTGCTCCTATAGATACACTACAACTTGCGTCTAATAGAGATAAGGAAAGAGAGTGCACTGGCTTTCATTCCACCTTGTATCTCCCACGAGGAAGAATCCGCAAGGCACTCACACCGTATGTTTTTAAAGCGGTTAAGGGAAGCGAGGCGCTGAGGGGGCACCTCACTGCTTAAGCGCTAAAGCGTAAAGTGAGGTGACGCTTTGGACAGACTCTGAACCTGATGGGCAGTAAAATAGAGTACCATTTAGTGAGACATACGTACCTTGATTCTAATCCACCAGTGAGCACATATGCATTAGTAGCCATTATTCTAATCCATCCACTAAGCAGTAAGCAACTAGCCAACTACTATAAGAGAGGTAGCAGCAGCACCTAGGAGCAGAGGAGCTGTGCATAGCATAACACATAACAGAGCAGGAAAGGCATGACAGGCTGGTGCAGATCTGAGCATGCAAGAAAGAGCAAAGGGAGGGGAAGGGGGAGAAGAGAGGGCAGGAGCCATGCAATTGTGGTTGCGCAAGAGGAAGGGGGGAGCTGCTGCAGCCGGAGAAGAGGAGCGAGAGGAGGAAGCTGGTGCTGATCTGAGGAGGAAGCTGCTGCCAGAGGAGAGGAGAGAGATCTGAAAGCCTGGAGATTTGCACGTCCTGGTTTTGGTTCTCTCTCTCTTTCCTCTCCTGAAACTGTTTCACATGTGAGCCCAGTTTTCCCGCCCTTGTGTTCCCACCCAGCCCTTTTTTCCCGCCAGAAATCTCTGTTCCCTGCTTGGCAAGTCTATGGCGTCCTCTCTGTACTAAAGCGCCAATCAGGATGCCTAAGAGGGCGCTTTAGACGCTTTAATGTCTAAGGCACACCTTAGACACATGTGTAAAGTGAGCCGGATGCTTTGAGCCTGGAGGGCGCTCTGAGGGACGCTTTACAAACAATGCTCACACGGCGGCAAGTTTATTAAATATTTGTTGAAGTTGTTCTATGATTAAGTACAAAATGTTGAAGTCGTCCATAACATGGACAGGGCTATTCAAATAGATTTAACCCTGCAGGGGCGCACCAATTTACTCTAACAAACGCCAAACGCTCTTTTAGGGGCTGTTTGGATTACAACCCGCACTTGCGGATCCAAAATTTTGGTCGTTGACCAGGCTTGGCGTCCCGTTGGGATGGGCACCAACTTTTGGTGCGCCCAGCCCACCCAGGCTCCTCCGGTTCACTTTGACGCCAAATCATTGGCAAATCTCGGGCGCCTAGATCCTGCACCAAGTATTTGGCTCGCCAACATTGGCATGGCCGACACTGGCGAGAACCAAACAACCCCTTAATGCCCTCGAGAATAGCGCACACGGGGTGTGCTGGCGGAGGGAGAGTGGCCACGACACTTCCCATATGTTGCAAACAAGTCCAAGGGGCTACCCAACCGAGTTGTGCCTGAATTGTGAATCTAGCCGATGCTCCGAAACAGACTCAACCATTGTGAGCGGCTAGAGGCCGCAAGATAAACGGTTGCCGTGCCACATTCCTATATGCAAGGTTGTCAGAATCACAATTCTATTGTACGATTCTATCACTTTACGATCCAAATGAACCCCTATGATTCAATGATTTTGATTGTTAGCACTCCCTCCATTTTTGTATACAAGGCCACAAACGTATATTACAGGTAACAAGGCAAAAGTTAATGCATGCTCAAGCCAATGTTGCAAGCCATCTTGTCTTGTTGTTTAACGTGTTAATTAATGTGTATTTTTCTCTTCCACCCACAACAGGCCAATGCTCTCACTCCTTTTTGGTTGATTAATGAGGCACATTCAAGCCAACCTCACACCCGCTTGCATGCAAGATATAATTAATGTCCTCCTTTGCTAAAATGAGGCAAACACAATTAATTTCGTCTTGATTAGTGTTAGTGGCCTTGTATAATTGCAAATTGTAATTTTGATAGGGGCCTTGTATATAAAAAGGGAGTATCTATGATTCTGACAGTGAGGATTCTATGATTTGCGATCCTACCATCAAAGCTCAACCATTGTGAGTGGCTAGAGGCCGCAAGATAAACGGTTGCTGTGCCACATTCCTATATGCAAGGTTGTCAGAATCATGATTCTACCACTTTACAATCCAAATGAACCCCTATGATTCTATGATTTTGATTATTAGTATCTACGTTTCTACGATTCTGATAGTGAAAATTCTATGATTTACGATCCTACCATCAAAGCTTCGATCCAATTCAGAATCACGGTTCTGACAACCTTGGCTATATGTATGCAACGGTTAGCCATAACATTAACAACAACACCATCATCATAAACATCTCATTCGCAACACAACTAGACGTAGTGGAAAGCCCGAACTATGTGGCCCATGGAGAGGTTTGAGGTTTAGGTCTAGGTCGCAAGGGGTCCCATAAATTCCCCAGCGAGAGGTTGAGTAAGCTTGGTCTTGGATCAAGATAAAACTCGGGTCCTAGTGTCGGCTCAAGTGGAACAAAACACCGATTGCATAAAACATGGCCTCCCACCTTTGCCTTCATTACATATTAACATAAGTATATCCATAGCACAACATAAATGTATCAGAGCCAGGTTCAACTACCCATAGCAGCATCAAGTAGATATTGTTAGGAAATATGCAACTTGTATTTTCAGGTGGACCTAGGCCGATATATATACATGTAGAGGTGGTAAATATGCATGAAACCCCTCATACCTTAGGGAAAATAAAACAGGCTATACATGGAAAATAATATAACTCTTAACACTACCCCTCAAACTCATGGTGGATCCACAACACTTAGTTTGGAGAGATAAAATCCATGCTCGGCTCTAGTTTGGTCCTTCGTAAAGAAATCCGTCAACTGTAACTTGGAAGGCACACACTGAAGAGCAATAACCTGATCCTGCACACGAGGGCGCACAAAAGAAGCATCAACACCAATATGCTTGGCGAGCTCATGTTTCATAGGATCACGCGCAATACTTCTAGCACATGTATTATCAGACAAGAGTCTAGTAGGTGTAATAATAGACACACCAAACTCCTGAAGTAATCACCATAACTAAGTCATCTCTGCCGTTAAAAGAGCCATAGCTCACAACTCAGCCCCTGCACTCGAGCAGGAAATTGCAATTTGTTGCCCTGTCTTCTAGGCAATGAGAGAGCCAGCAAGAAAAACACAGTAAGAAAAAAGTGAACGACGATCCGAGCATCGCTAACCCATGTAGCATTCGAATAGTCTTGAAGCTGTAACAAACTGGAGAGGGGAAAGAAAAGACGGTGAGAGAGCGCATCACGAAGATATTGAAGAACACGAAGAAAGTGACTATAGTGAGCCGACGTGGGACCAAAAAGAAACTGATTCAAAATATGAACAATATGTGAGATACCCATACGAGTGACAACTAGATTGACTAGACTCCCAACAAGATGACAATAAAACGCCAGATTAGACAAGGGGTCACCATCAGTAGCACGGTGAGGTGAATATTGAGCTCCATGGGAGTCTCAATGGTGCGCTTATCAGTAAGAGCAACACAGACAAGATCATTGATATACTTTTCATGGGAAATAAAAAAACCATCAGAGGTAGTAGAAACCTCACTCCCAAGAAAACAATGAAGAGGGCCAAGATCAGACATAATAGACTACTCACTAAGACATGCCTTCACAAAGGCAATGTACTTAGGGTCGTTGCCAGTGATGATCATGTCATCAACGTATAGGAAAAGAGTCCAACCATGAGAAGAAAGGTGGACAAACAACGCAGGATCATGAACGCTTGCCGAAAAACCAGCAACAATCACCACAGAGGCGAAACGCTCAAACCAAGCACGAGGGGCTTGCTTAAGGCCATAGAGAGAGAGAGAGCGACGGAGATGACATATCATACCATGAGGAACAAAATACCCATGTGGTGGTTGCATGTAAACCTCCTCACACAACTCACCATTAAGGAAGGCATTCTTGACATCAAGCTGAGACAGACCAATGGCTAATAGAGGCCACACCAAGAAATGTGCGAACAATGGTCATATGAGGCATAGGAGAAGAAGTCATCATAATCACGACCATGCTCGTGTTGAAAGACACGAGCCACAAGACGAGCTTTGTAGCGCTCAAGAGAACCATCCGTGTGAGTCTTAACCTTATAGACCCCGTTACAAGTGACGAGACGCGAGCCACAAGACGAGCTTTGTAGCGCTCAAGAGAACCATCCGTGTGAGTCTTAACCTTATAGACCCCGTTACAAGTGACGAGACGCGCACAGGGAGGAAGAGAAACAAGATCCCACGTGTCGGTGAGCTCAAAAGCAACAATCTCCTCTGCCATGGCAAGCTGCCATTTGGAATGAACAACATCACGATAAGAAGTCGCAGCGCCAGTGCTAGAAAGACCATAGCGGTCAACGGGTGAGTACGTAAACCATAAGTAGGCTGGCACAAGGAAGATGGCGCATTAGTAGACGCATCCACAACACGTGAACGACGTGTATAATACTGAGGAAAAGATGGAAGAATACGAGGAATCACCGGAATAGGCTCAGGTGATGGAGACGGGGATACCACTGGCGATGAAGGTGCAGATCCCGTGACAAGTGAGGTGAGGGTGAGGAAACCGTAGGAGATGACGACGTCGTATCTACAACAGTCGAATTAGTAGAAGAGTGGGGTGAGTGGACAAGGACTCAACATTAGTGATAGAAGTGTCGGGGAAAAGTGAGGAAAGAGATATCCTTCACAGAAAAGGTCGAGAAAGATGGAGCCGGGTAGAAAGGACGAGACTCATCAAAAGTCACACCCCGAGAAATACGTGTGTTTGGTGCGTTCCGGGGGGGGGGGGGGGGGCATAGCAAACACAACCAAACAAATGAAGTGTCGAATAATCAGGAGAATGATCAAAAAGACGCTCAAACGAATGCCACCTTACAAAGCAGCAAAGGGCTGGATGTTTATGAGATAGGTGGAAGTGGAAACAGCCTCAGCCCAGAAGTGAGGTGGAATAGAGGTGGCGATCATCAATGCCTGAGGCGTCTCAACAAGGTGACCATGCTTGTGCTTAGCCACACCATTCTGAGCATGGGCACTGGGACAAGAAAACTGAGCAGGAGTGCCCTGCTCAGCAAGGACACCATGCAACATCTTGGAGATATACTCACCAGCGGAGTCATCACGAAACACACGAATAGGCCAAGATACTTGAGTGTGGGTCATAGCAGCAAAATGCCTATATATATAGGCAGAACCTCACTGCGGGAAGACATAAATAAAGCCAAGTGTAGCGAGAGAAATCATCTATAGAAGTCCTTAAACTGGAAGAAGAGCAGCAGCCAACCCGAAGGAGAAATTGCAGCGACGGCAACACAAGATTGGACGGGGAGGGCGAGTTGTGGAGCCCAACAAAAAACCTTAAACCCGGGTTCATGATACCATGTTTGCATGCTATCTCTATCGTGTAGCCCGTGGGGCTTATATTTATTACATAAGACTTGGTGTACAAGGAAAGGAAACATAGCCTAATAGGTCTCCTAGATCTAATACTAATACTCCTTAACAAAGTAAACCAGAACTAGGGAGGTGAGTCTCCTCAGCATAAATCTTAGAAAGCGCCTCCATAAGAGAACTATGGCCACGAGCAAACAACAGAGTGCACCATGGATCAAACTCCTTACGGAGCCGAGAAAAGAACTCCCGTAGACGCGATGAAACTCTAAGTTGGACTGGACAGCCTGGCAACACTGAAAAGTACGACAACCAGCAGTGCAAAGAGAGTCAAGCGGGTGCTAGATAGCAGAATTTTGTGCGTAGAAATAATGAACAGAAGATCGTCGGCGACGACCAATGGCAATGCCGGTGCTCGGGTGCGTGAGCGGGCCAGTGATCTACGGCGAACTAGCATGATCCAAGGACGTATACGACCTTGAGGCTCCATTGGGCGCTGGTTTGCTTGCCACCGACGTCCGTGACCTCTAACAACGGCGAGCGGTGACGTCTTGCTACTGGACTACACGCTAAGGGTAGCTACCAAACATTGCAGAAAATAGGGGGCTTCGGTATAGGAGCTCACCATGAACACAACGGTGTGCTTGGATCGGTCAAAGGACGTGCGGAAAATAGGGGCTTCTGTAGGTGGAGGAGGAGAGCGGCAACGTCGAGGGAGGGTAGAGGGTGGCTAGGGCTAGGTCGGGGGCAGCTATATAGGCCGAGGCGACGCTGTTCAGCCCGTCAAATTGACGTTGCCGTCAACGTGATCGTGGGATCATGCTGCCATACAGAGGTAGGGAATAACCAGTGCAAAGGGGTATTTGGGCTGTGGGTTGTGTGACTTAAAAGAATTCCTTCTTCTTTTTCTTGTACAAAAAATGGAATATCTTCTGTTTAAAAATGTTTTGGAGGTTCAAATGAGATCCAATCTTTATGAAAAATTTTGTGAACCTTCTCTGGAATATATCAAAGCCTCACAAAAAGATTCATAATTTTTGGAATCATGTTTATATTTTCTGAAATGTAAATCCATTTAAAATCAATTTCGGGTTTGAACTAAATGTAGGTGATAGGTTAGGGATAAAATCATGAAACAAATTGGGTAGCCTCTAAGTATTGTAGAAAGGCTATGTGCTAAGTTTGAAAGGCTATCATGCAATACACCAAAAAGGGAAATGGTTTTGTAATTCCCTAATAAAATAAAATGATAAAAGTAATTATTGTTTGAGTTTGGTTTATCTGTGAGGGTTTAACCACATATCTCTATCGTGTACTAATTACACACATGACACATCTAGTTCGTTTGTTACTACTGGGAAAAATCAAAACCACATATCTGTGAAAGTCTTTGGAAAATCCAAACAATATACATGTCAGTACAAGGTTTGCCCGTCTCCGGTGAGGGAGGGGCGATGATGGCGGCGCGTCTTCGGCTCGCTCCAGTGCTTGTAGTCGTTGCTAGGTGGTCTACAGGCATAGATGTAATTTTTATTATTTCTTGTGTTTTTTGTACTGCCATGATGTTTGATGAATGGATCGGAAGTTTTTTCCGGAAAAACAAAGAATGAAAAGAAAAACATAAGTAATAACATACAAATATATCACATTAGTGCACTGCAATCACACTTGCAGTTGAATTTCCCGGGGTGCTTTTACTTCATACCTACTCCCTCCGTCCCATAATATAAGATCGTTTCGCAAGCTAAAACAGCTTGCGAAACAATCTTATATTACAGCTTGCGAAACGATCTTATATTATGGGACGGAGGGAGTAGTTTACACTACTTCCTGTCAGAAAACTAACATGCTATCTGTACATGCAAGACATTTTAAAATTTAACTGTCTCATTGTAGTTGTTTTCTTATTCTTTTACCATCAGGTCACTCATTGTAGAAGCCGAGAAAGCTGCAAATGCTCTTGAGCCTGTTGCAGCGAAAATTCCATTTGCTCAAGCATCACTTATAGAAGCTAGAAAGCTTGTTACAGAGGCAAGAATGTCACTCGAAGGTGTTGATGATAATGATGGGCCAGCAGAAAGTTCTTCTGATGATACATCCGATGACTCGGGTGTATCGGAACTGCACAAGTTGGAGAATCAAAATGACCTTATTAAACAAGAGAATAAATCTGTAAATGGAATGAAGCTACCTCCAAGGACTGTTAATGGCATGGATTTCTATTTTGATGTGTCTGCACTAGGTGAAAAGGAACAACTCAGTATGTTTCAGAGGATAGAGAACTCCATGGAAAGAGCTTATTTGCTTCCTTCAGCTTTTTCAACAGCTCAAGATGTGAACGGAAATCTTGGAACAAATGATCTATATATCAGTGAGCAAGTGGTCAATAACGACCAGATCGACCGGATTGCAGCAGATACAACAGAATTTATTTCAGCAGAGCCACTAGAGGATGTGTCCTCACCTTCTAATAAGTCTAAGATGAGATGGGTACGTGGAAGACTAGTTGAAGGAGAAGAATAAACTAGGAGGTCTAAGGAGTCAAATCCTTGGGAGACTCATCATTAGAAAATGCTTGGATTTGCTTCCATTCTGCTAGGATCTGCAATTTGCAACAGGGAAATGCAATACTTGGAAGCAGATGCTCGTTGTTATCTAACTGGTGTGGACGGGATTGATTGGGATTCATTTATTGTTGGCATGTTCCTCCCTGGAAGAAATTGACGAGCATTCCAGGGAACGGCCTTCTGATGAGCATTGTAATTAGTAGTTGGGACTTTAGAAATTGCCCTCGGGTGTAGTCAGTTATAGGAGAAAACTGACTATAAATCATGATTAAGACGATATATTTATGGAATGCAATTCCCCTCAGCCCGTGTTTATTAGGCCCCTCACTTTGAGCCAAAGTTCGAGCATACCGCGTAACAAAAAATTTGTTATATGTAACAAAACTATATAAATGAAAACTTCTTTCCAACACGAATCAAACAGTATAAATTTTACGACATTCTCTCCGCCCATAATATAAGATGTTATCACAACCTATGTTACTTACAAAGCTAGGGTTTCTGCCACCTGCCGGCGCAGCCGTAGATCCGCTCCTCCGATGGCCCTAGGGCCATGGGGACGTGATGGATCTTGGCAAGGGCCGGCGGGAGGGCTTCGTTTTTAGTTTTTCTTTTTTTTCGCTAGGGTTCGTGTCCTACTCTCAAGATGAGATGACGACGACTTTCTAAAAATGGAATAAAGGTCTTCCCGCCTAGACCCTGTTCTGCCGGTGCGTCTAACAGCGTTGGTGGATGTGTGGAGGTGTGTCTCTGGTGGATCTATCTTTAGTGGATTTGCTCGGATCTCGTCGTTGTTCGTCTATGTTCGTGTGTCTTCGAGTTGGATCCTTCTGATTTACGTTATTCTTCATCCACGGCGGTTGCTATTTTGGTGTGCTGGTCCTACGGGGCCTTAGTATGATGACTTTTTGACTATCTACTACAACAAGTTGTGCCCGACTCCGATGATGGAGGGGCAATGATGGCGGCGTGCCTCCGTCTCGATTCAGTGCTTGTAGTCGTCGCTAGGTGGTCTACGGATCTGGATGTAATTTTTTATTATTTCGGGTATTCGTTGTACTGCCATGATTGAAGATGAATATATCAAAAAATTTCTCGCAAATAATAATAATAATATACGAGTACATTGGTTGTGATAACATCTTATATTGTAGGAAAGAGTAAGCATTGTACTTTGCAAACCAAATCTATGGTTAATGTACCCAAAATACAAGAGAGTGTAATAAACCCCTTATAGGGATCCAAAGTACAATTATTATGTTGATAACTTTAGCATTAGTAGTCTGATAATGATAGCTTCGTATCCTGATAACTTTAGTAGTCAAGTGATAACTTTAACATGAGCAGCCTCATAATTATATGATTAGCAGTCTGGTAATAACTACATAACAGTCATGATCCAAAGTACAATTGTTATGTTGATAACTTTAGTATTGGTAGTCTGATAATGATAGCATAGTATCCTGATAACTTCAGTAGTCAAGTTGTAACTTTAACATGAGCAGCCTCGTAACTATATGATTAGCAGTCTGGTAATAACTACTCCCTCCGTTTCAAATTACTCGTCGCAGAAATAGATGTATCTAGAACTAAAATACATCTAGATACATCCATTTCTGCGACGAGTAATTCGGAACGGAGGGAGTACATAACAGTCATGTTGGTAACTATAACACGTGCATCCCGGTAACTATGTAATAGTCATGTTGATAGCTGTAACACACTACATAACTGTTCCAGTTGGTAACTGTAGTATGAGTACCTTGGTAACTATGTCATTAGTAGTCTGGTAACTATATCACTAGTAGTCTAGTAACCACTCCCTCCATTCCTTTATGTAAGGTGTATTGTTTTGGGCACGGTGACCAAGACACCAAATTATAGAGATATTAGGACAAAATTACCCTTGGATAATTTGTTTCTTAGGCAAGTAAATCAGTTAGATTGGGAAAGAAAGAGATATAGTGATGCGGAGCATCCTACGGTCATCCCTATGGACCTACCTTCGTCTCCCACGACACCACGTGGACCAATGACTAGAGCTCGAGCAAGGGCTATCGAAGCTAAGGTGAACTCGCTCCTCTTCAAACTTACATACTCCCTCCTTCCCAAAATCTTGGGTGTATTAGGTATTAGCATGAAAATTAACGGATTGATGGTTACGTGAGCCATCGCACAAGGTAACTGAAAAAAACGAGCGGAGCATGCACGATCTCCTTTGACCCACTCTTTGTTGACCGATCCAATCTCAAACGGTGAGAGGTAGTTCCTGTTTTCTTTTTTCCCACAAAAGTAGCTATCGTTAGTGGGGCTGTAACTGCGCGTCTTGTATTATGGGATTGCATGCAGAATTTAATACACCCAAGATTTTGGGAAGGAGGGAGTGTTTCACATGTGAGACATGGCTACTACCTCAAGCAGAGACCTTGTGTGTGATCAGGTACTTGGAGGAAGGCCATGAAGCTACTACCACCAACGAACAAGATGGCGAGGGCACCAAGTGCGAGCACCAAGAGGAAGGGTTGGCAAGATGTGATGTAGGGTGGAACCCTAGGGGCCGATCTTTCACGATTTGGAGGGGGATTCCTGAAGAACACGGCGAACACACGAGGGAAAACGAGAGGGAACACTCGAATCAACGAGAAATAGTCACACATGTGCTAGATCCATGAACACAAAGAGAGATACATGATTCAAATCCAACAAAGGGGGGGGGGTACAAGGGGCACTAGTTCATCTCCTAGAAGGAGGTCTTGAATCCAATAGGGGATCTTCCCTTAAGAGGGGGTCTTGAGTCCACTTGGGGGATCTTCTCCTAGGAGGCCTTGGTCTCCAATGGAGTAGGTATCAAGTGGATGGACAAAGCTCTATCTCTAGTATGAGCTAAACCAGTGCCAACCCTAATTCAGAGCTAGGAGACGAGTATTTATAGTCCAAGGGGTAAGTTGGGGATACATGGGTCAAAACCCCTTTCACTTCGCGCAGGCAGACCGGTTGTACCGGTCACATGAGCGGTTGTACCGCTGGGAGCTCAGGTACTGGTTCCTAGAGGTGTTCGCGGAAGTAATTAGCGGTTGTACCAGTCTTACTGCAGTTGGGGGAGACAACCGGGGCGGTACCGGTCTTGTGCCGCTCGATTACAGAAGCTGGACCGGTAGTTGGGCGGTAGTCGAGCGGTTGTACCGGTGGGGCGCTAGTTGACCGGTAGTTGGGCGGTTGTACCAGGATTTCTGGACTGGGAGATTCTCCTCTATGCTCTTGGCATCCATCTTGCACCATAACTTCTCCTTGGCTAATTCCTTGGTACCTAAGCACACAAAGCATCTCCGTTTGAGGTAGTAGCCATGTCCCAAGTTGATCAAAGGGAAGTTCAACAAGGAGAGAGTTAACCTTGATCTCGATAGCCCTTGCACGAGCTCTAGTCATTGGTCCACGTGGTGTCTTGGGAGACGAAGGTAGGTCCATGGGGATGACCTTGGGATGCTCCGCATCATCTCCACCCTCCCTTGGGAAAGATCCGACCTCCGATCAAAAACCTCATCACCATGGTAGGGAGAGAGATCCTTGACGTTGAATATGTCTCTCAAGGAGTACTTGTCTCGTGGGATGTCGATCTTATAGGCGTTGTTGTTTTAGCATTCTAGCACCTTGAAGGATCGATTGACTCGAGGTAGAAGCTTGGACTTGCGTTCGTTGGGGAAGCGGTCCTTGCAAAGGTGTAGCCACACAAGATCTCCAATGTGGAATACCATGGGTTTCTTGTTGATGTTGAGCTTGGTCGTGAGTCGTTGTAATTGGCGCTCGGTTGTTTGTCTTGTATCTTCATGCACCTTCTTGAGATAGCTCGCTCGTGCACTTGCGTCCATGTTGAGGCACTCTTGTAGTGGTAGCAGTAGAATGTCCAATGGGGACAAAGGACTGAAGCCGTAGATGAACTCGAAGGGGGACTTGCCGGAAGTCGAATGTCGGATTGCGGGTTCCGGCAAAACCTTGAGGTTCGAACTCTGGGGTGCGCACGAAGATCTCTCTCTCTCCCTAGCTCACTCTCGCAACGATCTCTAGTCCTAGCTCACCGAACCCAAGGAACAAGTGACACGAGAGTTTATACTGGTTCGGGCCACCGTTGTGGTGTAATACCCTACTCCAGTGTGGTGTGGTGGATTGCCTCGTGGGCTGAGGATGAACTAGTACAGTGGACGAATAGCCTCCTGAAGAGAGGTGTTCTTGAGCTCGATGAGCTGGTGTGCTTGAGGATGGTCCGAATGATCCGTCCACTTGAGCCCCCCTTACTACGGTGGTGGCTAGCCCTATTTATAGAGGCCCTGGTCCTCTTCCCAAATGTTTAGGCGGGCAGGGATTCCACAATGGCCAATTTTGAAGGGAGACAACTAGTACAAGTTATCCTGACAAAAGGTGGTCTTCGCCTGCCAAAGGCTCTGGTGGTGACGCCGCCGTGGGCTCCGCGGTGACCCCCGTCCTGCCGTCCTGCCGGTCTTGGTCTTGTTGCATTGATATGGAAACCTTTTCCTGATGCCTCGGGACTCCTCGCCTGCGCCTGCTTCCTTAGCACCAAAGAGAAAACTGGCATCCTGCGCCCGCTGGCGTCCGCCTGGCCTTGGTCGTCATGGCTCACGTCACGCGGACCTCGTGAGGTGCCCCTTGCATAGATATCTCCGCTCCTCAGGAGCCAGCCTAGCGAGGCCGCCCCTGGGGAGGTCTTGGTGTCGTCCGCCTCGCGAGGCTTGGCCCCTTGCGAGGGTCTTGAGTGGCTGCTGGTGAAGATGGGCCGTACCAGGCCGTTGGTGGAGCCACGCCCTGGGCCGCAGGCAGGCAAGTCTGGGTACCCCCGTTCCCAGGACGCCGACAATAGCCCCCGGGCCCAAGGCGCACTCGGGCTTGGCTTCGAGGCGAAGCCAAAGGGCAAGTGCGGAGCGCCGCGGGCCCCAACCGCCTGCGGCCTTGGCACGTGGCGATTGACGAGACGTTGCCGTCTCCACTTCCCCACGCTACCTTGATATCCGCCTGGCTAGGCGGCCACCGTTGTCTCCTCAACCCCATCTCCATTGCTGGCAGTGCACTTCCCAGCTCCTTCGTCTTCCTGAAAGCAGTGGCCTCCTCCTCCAACCTAGCCAGGATCCAACCCTCTCCATAGCCATGGCGCCGAGCGGGAAGAAGAAGGGAAAGAAGAAGCCCCAGGCTTCAGCCGAAGCACCGCCGGCCTTCAAGCCTGCCGTCGAGCGGTCGGTGGTGCTCAACCGGGAGGCGATGGACAATGTCCGCCCAGCAATCGCCGCCGACTTCAACGGATGGGGAAAGACGATGGCCTAACCCGCATCCCGCGCCGCGGTCAATAGGACAGCCACCGAGACCCCCATTCATCTTCACACCCTCTGGGCTGGCCTGATTCCCCCTTTCTCCGCCTTCTTCAACGCTGTGCTCTCCCATTACCAAATCAATATGCTGCATCTGGATCCCCAATCCATCATCCTTCTCGTCGTCTTTGCCTTTGTCTGCGAGGCCATGGTGGGTATTGCTCCCTCCATGGCCCTACTTCGCCACTTCTTCTCGTTGCATATGACCGACCCTCGGCAGCGCTCCGGATGCTTGAGCTTCCAGGCCATGGCTGCGACGGCCAGTGCGGGGATTGACTTCGAGTTTTCGCCATCTGTGAGTGGGTTCCGGAGGCGGTGGGTGTTCGTGGAAGTCGGCGTGCGCAGCCCCCTGCTCTTTCTTCCCACGGCACCAGCTGCTCCCATCTTCGGCTGGGGACACGAGAAGCTTACTGAACCACGTCTTGCCCATGTCTGGCGCCGGCTGACGAGGCTGAAGGATCTCAGCATGATGGCGCCCATGGTGGTGAAGGAGTTCATCCGGCGCCGCATTGCCACGCTCCAGGCGCGATTCTCGTTCAATGTGGACCTTCTCCGGCAGCAAGGACCGCATGAGGCTTCACGAACCCGGGCTTCCTCTTGAGGAACAACATACTGTGCTTGAGCTTCTGACGGGCGACCCATCGCCAACCGATATGTCAGAGGAGGGCTGCCTTTTGTACTGCTGCTCGAACACGGTGGCGTTCATGAGGCAAATGCCCCCTTTCGATGAATGGGGGCTTCGCCCGACCGGCCTTGAAGGGCCTCGCGAGAGCCCCTTCTTCGTGGCCCCTTGGTCGCCACCTATGCGATGCCCGCCCTAGAAGTGGGCGCAGGGGGGCGGTCGTGGTCGAACATCGGCAGCGCGGCCGCCGAGGAACCGGCGTCGCTCGGAGCTCCTGGATCGTCTTCAGCTGGGGCTCGAGACAGCCATCCCGAGGAAGCGGCGGCGGGGGCGACACAGTCCGATACTCCTGAGGCCGAAGCCCCCGGGGCCCTAACGAGTCACCATGAGGCGGGGGCTGGGGACTCCACGCGGTCTAGCGCTCCTGAGGTCGCCTCCTCAGGAGCCACCCCAGGCACGCCCGACATTGGCGACCACATCTAGGGTTTTAGCCGGCTTCGACCGAACTTCAAACCGCTCCACAAGAGGAAGGGGTCTTCAAGCTGCAGTGGTAACGCCTTCCGGCCATTGAAGCAGAGGAAGTACATTGCCATAGACGAGTGAGTACCTTATCTTTGTAATTTCATGAGAGCGGTTTCCCCTCCTGACCGTAGTTCCTCAGGGCCCCTTCTGCCAAGGCGACGAAGTCTCCCGAAAAGCGACCTCCGCCCGCTTCAGGCCCTCTGCTGACCTTGAGCACCCCGTGTCACCCTGCCGCGCATGGCGCAGGGCCTGCCAAGGAGGTGGGTGCGCCGGCCTGGCGTCTCGACCCTACGCTCTTGTCGTTCCTCCTCTGAGGTCCTGCCTGGGGCGCGGAGAGCGTGCCGAGGGCCCCGCCAATAGTCATTGCCCGCGGCTCGACGACCTTGGCGCTAGCCTCATCTTCGAGCGACGAGGCCCCGCCCCGCTGGTCCTCCGTCGAGGCTCGGAGGGCGGCCGGAAAGGCGCCGGCCTCCAGCCCCCTGTTGGGAGCAAGCGACCCGCTTCAAACTTCTTCGACGGCCCCTGGCACGGAGGACGGTCCTGGCCGTGCGTTTGGACTTGCGCGCCAGCGCGGTGCCATCCATCATGATCTCTTCCGGGAGGCAATGGGCACGCTGAGCCGGCTCGGGTGATAGAGGCGAAGGCGTCCCATCTTTCGATGAGATGGTGGCTATCGTTTTGGTGGAAGCCGACTTTGACGATCTGACTACGAACGTGCGAGGACGTCGCGCCTTAGCAATCGCTAAACCAACTCCGAGAGGTTATTGACCACGCCGGAGCACGATCAACCTGGCCACGAAGGTCTGTTCCTGCAGGCAAACGAAGAACAAGCAAGAAACTAAGATTGCAATCTGGATATTGCGAATATAAGAGGAAAGCTTTATTGATCAAGGTGGGGTTCAGTGACAACTTTGTCTGGTCGTTGAACACAAACGAAGTACGCGAAGTTGCAGCTATGTCAAACTTTAATCGAAACAAAACCCAAGTCTAAACGATGCCTTAAGGGCTATATTTATAGGGAAAAGAGAGGGGATTTTGTCCACTCTTGGCAAGGTGGGACTAAAACACCTCCTAAGTCGTTTCCCATACAATATGGACTCTAAAAATAGATTACATGGGCCTGGCCCAAAATAAGGTGGCGCAACACCAATAATAAGCTATGGACGAAATTTATGAAAGGCCATCTTGTATATTTCGTCCATCTTCTTGTATGTCATCATGGTGGCTTCAAAGTCCGGAAATCTCCACTTGAACCTCCGTTCTTGTTCTCTTCGCACGCACCTTCATCTCCATGCTTGACCATGCTCCAATGTTCATCCTTCTTGTCTGTTCTAGGCCCTTCAATTGCGAGCAACACAAATGTATCTAAGTTAGGCAGCATCGTATTCTCATGAACACTAGAAACATTACCAAGAAATGAAAGTACCTGATAATTTAATTGGCGTATCTGAGCTCTAGCAACTGTTCCAAGAGGTAAAACAGCAGGGGATATGGGTGTAACTGTGGTAGCCATGTCCTCATCATCCTGCCCTTCTTGAAAACAAAGCCGTCCTCGGCGTTGCTTAATCTGAAATGTGGCTAACAAAAGAAACAAGGTGTACACGTTGTATATGTATATGTCATCCATTTTTACTAATCTCAGTTGGGGCACATGTGACATAGTTATATAAGAGCACCCTTCAAAAGTCGTGAAATATAAAGCCAATATATTATCACAAGAAGTCAAAGGCATGAAAATATTGCACCTCAGTTTGCACATATAAGTGAAGCTCTTATTCATATCAAAAGATTGACAATGCTTATCATTAAACCATCCCAACATTGATGAACCATCACCAAGATTAGAGGTCATATCAAAATGATTAAACATTGGCAAAATTATTTTCAAACATATTTGAACCAAATCTGATTTATTCCCTGATTCACTTGATTCTTTTGCATCGATAGTTAATTCAATGGGTTCACTCAAAATTGTTTGATCACATGGCAAAGTCAAATCATTAACATAGTACTCTAAAATAGCTGGTGTGATCAAAGTAGTGGGTAGCTCATCGCATGGTGCATTTAATTTGACAAGACATTTATCATACTCATGTGGAGGTGGAAGATTAGTAGCTTTGTCATTAGCTCTGATACCACTTGATAGAGTCGAAGGTGTCCCGTCTTTCGATGAGATGGTGGCTATCGTTTTGGTGAAAGCCAACTACGAACGTGGGAGGACATCGCACCTTAGCAATCGCTAAACCAACTCCAAGAGGTTATTAACCACGTCGGAGCACGATCAACCTGACCACGAAGGTCTGCTCCTGCAGGCAAACGAAGAACAAGCAAGAAACTAAGATTGCAATATGGATATTGTGAATATAAGAGGAAAGCTTTATTGATCAAGGTGGGGTTCTGTGACGCCTTTGTCTGGTCGTTGAACACAAACGAAGTACGCGAAGTTGCAGCTATGGCAAACTTTAATCCAAACAAAACCCAAGTCTAAACGATGCCTTAAGGGCTATATTTATAGGGAAAAGAGAGGGGATTTTGTCCACCCTTGGCAAGGTGGGACTAAAACACATCCTAAGTTGTTTCCCCTACAATATGGACTCTAAAAATAGATTACATGGGCCTGGCCCAAAATAAGGTGGCGCAACACCAATAATAAGCTATGGAAGAAATTTATGAAAGGCCATCTTGTATATTTCGTCCATCTTCTTGTATGTCATCATGGTGGCTTCAAAGTCCGGAAATCTCCACTTGAACCTCCGTTCTTGTTCTCTTCGCACGCACCTTCATCTCCATGCTTAACCATGCTCCAATGTTCATCCTTCTTTTCTGTGCTAGGCCCTTCAATTGCAAGTAACACAAATGTATCTAAGTTAGACAACATCGTATTCTCATGAACACTAGAAACATTACCAAGAAACGAAAGTACCTGATAATTTAATTGGCGTATCTGAGCTCTAGCAACTGTTCCAAGAGGTAAAACAACAGGGGATATGGGTGTAACTGTGGTAGCCATGTCCTCATCATCGGGGAAGAGCTTGTGGATGTTGACGCCCGTCTTAAAACCGAAAGCCTTCGGCTGGCGGACGAGTGGGACCAACTGAGGGTGGCCATCGACCTCGGGCGTCTCCAGCGCGACCGTGCCATCGTGCTGGCTGAGGCATCCCTCTCTACCTCGCACGAAGCTAGCGCCCGAGCCTTGGAGGAGGCGAGGGAGGCTGGCCGCCGCCGCGAGGCCGCACAGAAGCGTGAAGGGGAGCTCCGAGCTCTGAACGCCTCCCTGCAGCACCAGGTCGAGGCGCGCAGGGCTGCCTTGGCGTCGATGAAGGGGTCACCTTCCGAAGAGGAAGAGATCTTGAAGCGCGAGGAGGCGCTGATGCTGGAGGCCACGGAGCACAGCCTCGATCTTGAGCAATTGGAGACGAGGGAGCGCCAAGTCACCCAGGCGGAGGACGCCGCCAGCGCGCGCGAGGCCCGATCCAGAAGGAAGTCGACCCCAGGGTGGCGAAGGCTCGTGCGGATCTTGCCAATATGCACGACCTAAAGCTGAAGATGGTGGAGGCTGGAGCTGAGGGTAGAGCCAATACCCTTAGGTCAAGGCTGTACGAGGTGGAGCGGCGTAAAAAGGCAGCTGCGGCAGCCCTGATCTCTGTCCAAGCTGAATTGGCCTCCGCCCGTGCCGAACTGCTCCCGCTTCAGCGGCGGGTTACTGGTGCTGAGTCCCTCGCGTAGCAGAGCAGGGAGGAAGTGCTCCACCGGCAGACATTGCTGCGCGAGCATGCTCCCATGCTCCGGGCCCTTAGAGCGAGGGCCAACTGGGCGCTGGGCGCCATCTGCGATGAACATGCCCCTCATCCCCACGCAGAAGACTATGCCAGCCATCTTCGCTTCTTCACTGACGTTGTGACACGCCTGGAGGACTGGGCCGAGAGGGCTCATGAGCTTGTTGAAGAAAAGAGCCGAGGACTTCTTGGGCGCACGTTCTCCCGCATTTTTAGCTATCTTCAGAGCATCGCTCCCAATTTTGACTTGAACGCCGCCATTGCTCCTGTGCCCAGAGCCATCCGGAGCAAGCTGGCGCACTGGGTGGACGACAATGTGGACGCTCTGGTCAGGGCTTTCACTTCCGAGGACGACGCGGTGGTGGTCATGGCGGACGAAGGCGGCACGGTTGATGATGGTGAAGACGATGCCAGCGACAGCGTCGGCAGCATGTCTGGGAGTGATTCGGAAGACGCTGCGAGCGACATGTCCGATCCTTTGAACCTGCACGCAAATGCTCGGGCATGGCCCCTCAAGGTGTAAGAGCATTTTGGGGAGGGGGAGCCCCTCATGTAATTAGAATATTATCTTTTTCCTTAAGCCGGACTTGAAATGTGCTTTCGCAAGCCCCTGAGCTCCTTTACGGCTTATCGTAGTAACTTACCTCAATCCAGGCCGTCCTCGAGCTGGTTTTGCAGTTGCCGATGTGCATTCCTCCCAAGGGGAGTTCTCCGCGGGCTCCCGAGGGGAGTCCTTCATGGGCTCGCGAGGTTTCGGGCTTCTGAAGAGCCTGCCGGCCCGCCCGAGAGGGCCTCGCGAGAAACGAGCGGCAGACGCGGCGGGTCGTGCGCGTAGTGCGCGCATACCATGCCGAGCCCTCACTCGCGAGGTGCTAACAGGGAAAGGGGTAGCAGGCGCGAGCTTCGAAGCAAGGCACCGAACCAGAAAACTCAGAAAATCAGCACAAACAAGAGAAGACGCCCCTCCGCACTTCCAAATGAAAATACGACTTCGAGTCCAAATCCAAAAGGCAGCAAGTCGAGCTACAAAAAAGGGGTTGAAAGCAAATGGCCGCGTCCGGCACCTAGCTAGTCTTCTTGTCTTCCCACCAGCGCGGAGCTAAGTGCTTTCACTAGATGTGAGCATAGTCATTGGGGGAGAGTGTCGATGTCCAGCGCGGAGCATGGTGCTTCCACTAGGACGTGGGTGGGAGCCCCTGAGGCCCGAGGGCGGCACTCCGGAGACTCCAGGCCGTGTACAACCCCATTTATTATTACGTGAGAGTGTCACGAGCGGAGACCTTCACAGGCGCGAGTCTTACTTCATATCGCCTGGCGAGGGCCCCGCCCTGCGCCACCCTCGACCACCATTGGGGCGTCCGGAAACCAGGACGAGACGACGGGGCAAAGAGGACGCTGGCGGCGCCCCCGGCGACCACGGGTCCTCTGCCGGGGGGGGGGGGATGCTCGCCGGCGCTTCCCCCGGTAGAGGGCCTACCTCCGTGCAACATCTTGCTCCGTGTGACGCGGGGGAGGGCCTGGCTCTGGGCCTCTCCTGCCCGGCCCCCAGAGCGTCACTCCTGCCGCTGGTTGGGCCACTGCCTTGAGGTCTCTAACTGGAGCTGCAACCTGGTTCTCCTGCAGTTCGGGGTTAGTGTAAGCTTGCTCTGGAGATATTGACCGTACCCCGCCGTCGTCTTCGCTGAAGGGACCAAAGAAGCCTCCGGGCGGCTCGGGGAAGCCATGTGCTTGTGGCCCTCTAGCCGCCCATCCCGGTCCGCGGAACGGATTGGGGCCTTCCCCCAGCAAGTATTCCGGGTTCACCATGCGGGGCACGTAGGCGTCCGTGGCCGCCTCACCAGAGCCTTCGCCCATGTACCCCGCGCCTCGTGCCACCAGTCGAGGCGCTTGGCCCTTGTGGCCGTCGGTGGCATCCTAGCGCGTCCTCGCGGCGGGCTGTCGGTGCTTGTTCCTCCAAGCTATGGTGCGGCCGTGGCCCGAAGGCTCGCGCCAGGTCTTGTGCCGGTGCTGTCGGATCCCCCTGACATCCCAAGGGGCGCGTGGGCTCGCCCAGGCCTCGCACGCGCTTCCGCCATGACCTGGGATGTGGTCAAGGAGCAAAAAGGTGGCGTACCCTTGCAGGCGGCGTCCAGTTGCTCGGCGACTCGCTCCAGTAGTGCATCACGGCCGCTATCCACCAGCCTGCACCGCAGCAGCTCCCGTGCCACGATGAGCGCGGCTCGCATGTTCGCCTGCTCCCGCCAGGTGTGTGGTGCCGTTGCCGCAACGTAAACCGAAGATCGCGCGGCTGTGCACGCGCGCCGTGGCGCGAGGGCGGTGGGCGCCGCCCCGCGCTGCCCGCCCCCGCGAGTGTTAGGCGGCGCACGGGCCACCTGGAGCATGGAGTTGAGTTCTTCTGGAGCAGATGGCGGCGCCCGGGTAGGCCAGGCTGCCCAGTGGTCGGCTTGGGTCCTCGAGCCATCAGACATTGGAGTCGCGGGGCAACGGCGAGTCGGTCGACGGAGAAGAGAGCTTCAGCGCACCCCTACCTGGCGCGGCAAATGTCGGATTGCGGGTTTCGGCAAACCCTTGAGGTTCGAACTCTGGGGTGCGCATGAAGATCTCTCTCTCCCTAGCTCACTCTCGCAACGATCTCTAGGCCTAGCTCGCCGAACCCAAGGAACAAGTGACATGAGAGTTTATACTAGTTCGGGCCACCGTTGTGGTGTAATACCCTACTCCAGTGTGGTGTGGTGGATTGCCTCATGGGCTAAGGATGAACTAGTACAGTGGACAAACAACCTCCCGAGGAGAGGTGTTCTTGAGCTTGATGAGCTGGTGTCCTTGAGGATGGTCCGAATGATCCGTCCACTTGAGCCCCCCTTACTACGGTGGTGGCTAGCCCTATTTATAGAGGCCCTGGTGTTGGGTTCTACGGTAGGGTGCGTTGACTGCAAATTAAAATTTTCTTACACGTAGAATAACCAAGAACATGCTACGGGAGATGGATCACGGTTCGTTACCACTAGACACGCAGCACGTCCGCGTGGATCGTCTCCTCCTCGTCCGATCTCCCTCGCACAGGTTCGCCAGAGCGGCACAAGTGCACCGCCTCTAACGGTATCTGCGCGTGCAAGAGGAACGTCGTGCGGCGGACTGCTAGGTCCGATCACACAACCGGCGGCGAATGGAGGTGTCTATTAAGAACACATGCAAACCCTAGTGACAGCGCCGAAGCTATCAAACTCCATGAGTTTGCCGCACCCCACTTTATATAGGCGCCCGTCGCGGGCTCAATACTTGGGCCTCACACGGACCATAAAGCCCATAAGTCTACTCGGCCACAATCCAAATACAGCTCGGATCACATCCGACCAGTGTCCTCGGATCCGACCTTGTAGGTTCCTTCCCTTAAGCGCGCGACCCCTTAGGTTCAAGCCGGCTTGGTCGCAGTTCGGATCACCTCCGGACAACATGGCTGGTAGCGGCCTCTAGCAAGGCGTGCCGACCACCAAGCAGATGTTGAAGCTGGTTAGGCGAACCTGTACATCACACTTCCATTCCTTTTGCCACACGATATATGTTGTCGGGCTCAAGGCGAGTCTGTCATCCTTGTGCTAGCCCGACCTCTTTCTCGTTCCAGTGATGCTGACCACAAACCAGATTATCTCATAATCCTCGTCGCATGGCCATGCTTATCCTGGTCAGATCACACGAGGGGCCCAGAGTATATCTCTCCCGATCAGAGGGGCAAATCCCATCTTGCTCGACCATGTCTCGCAACATGGGTCTGGACAAGCCCGAAACCTACCTTTGTAAGTACCCAGTCATGGAGTAGAGTTTGGTTGGCCCAAAGCAAGTTTGTTACCATCCTGGGTATATGCGCCAGCTCAGGTCTTAGGACATAGAACATATGTTGTACTAGAGACTCACAGATGACATATCGCTGCGTCTCATAGTTGGGTCTATCCGACTCGGACCTTATCTCAACTCGGATCCGACTACATCGAATCCGACCAGATCCTTCCGAGTCCATATTATCCAGTTAGCATCCAATGCCCCATGGCTAGTGAGACCAAGCCATCGACCGTGTCATATGCTAGTCTAGATGGCTGCGTGTCCACACAGCCCTTTCGACTAGGGACCTTTTAGGACGTTCATCATACAATGCATAGTCCCACAAACAAGTCATGTACTTGCTGATACACATCATTGATAATGTCCAAGGACTATCTTTATTCATAAACACATAGGAAATATCATCATACATGATTGCCTCTAGGGCATATCTCCAACAGTCTCCCACTTGCACTAGAGTCAATCAAATAGAAATCGAATGCCCATAGCTCTAACATGCCCCTCATGCTTGGATTGTGGAAGCGGCTTAGTCAATGGATCTGCAACATTTGCATTCGTGTGAATTTTGCATAAGTCAACATCACCATTCTTTACGATCTTTCGTGTCAGGTGATATTTCCGATCTATGTGTCTGGTCTTGTGGTGATCCCTTGGCTCCTTGGCTTGTGCGATGGCACCAGAATTATCACAATAAAGGTCCAACGGTTTTACCGAGGTTGGGAAAATACCAAGATCATCCAGAAAGTTCCGGATCCAAACACCTTCCTTTGCAGCTTCACAAGCCGCAATGTATTCGGCTTCTGTGGTAGAATCGGCCACCGTATCTTGCTTGGAACTCATCCAGCTCACTGCTCCTCCGTTCATGACATACACAAATCCGGACTGTGATCGACAATCATCTCTGTCAATTTGGAAATTAGCATTGGTGTAACCCCTTACGACGAGCTTTTCCTCACCTCCATAAACTAGGAACATCTCTTTAGTCCTTTCCAGGTACTTCAAAATAGTCTTTACCACTTCCCAATGATTCTCACCTGGGTTGGCCTGGTATCTACTTGTTAGGCTTATTGCAAAAGCAACATCAGGCCGTGTACATATCATGGCGTACATGATGGATCCAATTGCCGAGGCATATGGAATCCGACTCATCCTGCTTCGCTCATCAGATGTCGAAGGACTCTGAGTCTCGCTTAGCCTTATACCATGTGAGACAGGCAAGAACCCTTTCTTGGATTCACTCATGTTGAACCGCTTCAACACGTTATCTATGTACGTGCTTTGGCTCAAGCCGAGCAGCCTCCTCGATCTATCTTTGTAGATCTTAATGCCTAAAATATACACTGCCTCACCAAGGTCCTTCATTGAAAACTTGCCATTCAATGATTCCTTGACCGAGTTCAGCATCGAAACATCATTTCTGATCAGTAGTATGTCATCCACATACAAGATCAACAACACAATCGAGCTCCCACTTAACTGCTTGTATAAACAAGCGTCCTCATCGCTTTGATGAAAACGAGACCAGTGATGACCTCATCAAAACGAATGTTCCAACTCTGAGATGCTTGCCTCGACCCATAAATGGATCTCTTGAGCTTGCATACTTTACTAGTGCTAGTCGGATCGACAAAACCCTTGGGCTGTATCATATACATGTCCTCGGTTAAATTTCCGTGAAGGAAAGCCGTTTTGACATCCATCTGCCATATCTCGTAATCAAAATATGCAGCTATAGCTAGTATGATCCTTACCGACTTTAGCTTCGCTACCGGCGAGTAAGTCTCGTCGTAGTCAATTCCTTGAACTTGTCCATAACCTTTAGCGACAAGCCGAGCTTCGTGGATCTGAACATTTCCATCCACATCGGTTTTCTTCTTAAAGACCCATTTGCAGCCAATGGCCTTTACGCCAGGCGGCGGATCAACCAAGTCCCAGACTTGATTTTCATCCATGGACTTTAACTCGGATCTCATGGCCTCTAACCATGCCTCGGAATTCGGGCTCACCATCGCTTCCACATATGTGGTCAGCTCATCGCTTTCTAGCAACAATACATCATGCACTATGCGCAATCTTTCCGACCTCCGTGGTTCTGGTGCCGCTTCCACTACATGTTCCCTGACTGACTCCGGTATGATCTCATCACCCGCCAAGCCGTCCCCGAGTGGTACTCAATTTTTTTTGAGTCGGACCGTCCTCCCACTGGCCTCCCGACTGAGAAACTCTTTCTCAAGGAAAACCCCGTTCCGAGCAATAAACTCTTTGTTCTCCTCCCGGTTGTAGAAGCTATATCCCAAAGTTTCCCTTGGATATCCCACGAATATGCATTTGTCCGACTTGAGTGTAAGCTTGTCTGACATAAGTCGCTTGACAAATGCTTCACAACCCCAAATCTTTAGAAAAGACAAACTGGGAGTCTTCCCGGTCCACATCTCATGTGGTGTCTTATCTACGGATTTTGATGGTACCCTGTTAAGTGTGAAAGCTGCAGTTTCTAGAGCGTATCCCCAGAATGACAATGGTAAATCCTGTTTGCTCATCATATATCGAACCATGTCCAACAAGGTACGATTCCTCCGTTCCGATACACCATTTCTCTGTGGCGTACCCGGAGGTGTGAGCTGAGGTACTATACCTCTGCTTTTCAAATGATCATCAAACTCCTGGCTCATGTACTCACCTCCACGATCAGATCGTAGAAGTTTTATAGTCTTGCCGAGCTGATTCTCAACCTCGTTTTGAAACTCTTTGAACTTTTCAAAAGTTTCCGACTTGTGCCTCATCAAATAGATATATCCATATCTACTCAAGTCGTCGGTAAAAGTCACGAAGTATTGATAGCCACCTCTGGCAGTTGTGCTCATTGGTCCACACACATCACTGTGTATCAGTTCCAACAGCTCAGATGCCCTCTCACAACTCTTTGCGAAAGGGGACTTAGTCATCTTGCTGAGCAAGCATGATTCACATGTCTCGAACGACTCAAAGTCGGTCAAAGTTAGGAGTCCATCATCATGGAGCTTCTTCATGCATTTCAGACTAATGTGTCCAAGTCGGCAATGCCAGAAGTATGTCGGATTTATCTCATTAGGCTTATGCCTCTTGACATTCACGTTATAGACCGGTTCCTGTTCCAGATTCGATATAAATAGCCCATCAACAATGGGTGCATAGCCGTGGAACATCCCATTCAAATAAATCAAACAACCGTTGTCCTTTAAATTGATTCCGTAACCCTGACTCATCAAGCATGAGGCAGAAATAATGTTCCGACTAAGTGCAAGAATGTAATAACAATTATTCAATTCCAAAATAAATCCAGAGGGAAGCTGGAGCTGCATCATGCCGACCTCCAACACAGTAACTCTTGCTTTGTTGCCGACCCTGATGTCAATCTCCCTTGTGCCACACGCCTAGTTCTTACCAGCCCCTGCATCGAGTTGCAAATGTGAACAACCGATCCGGTATCAAATACCCAAGAGCTGCTAGGTATGTCAGCAAGGTAAATGTCTATAACATATGCAACAAGTGTACCTTTGCCTGAAGCAGCATTCCCGGCCTTCTTGCCATGCTCTGCAAGCCACTTGCTACAGTTCCTCTTCTAGTGATCAGTTTCCTTGCAATGATAGAAAATGGTCTTTGAGTCCGGTCCAGACTTCAGCGCAGCGGCGGAGGTTACTGTCTCCGTACCCTTTGCCTTAGCCTTTTTCTTGGACCAACTCTTCTTGAACTTAGCCGATTTCTGCACCATCAACACATGATGCGTGCCTTTCTTAATATCCTGCTTTGCCACTTTGAGAATCCCATGCAATTCAGTGAGCTTCTTATCCATGCCATGCATATGATAGTTCCAGATGAACGTCCCATAGCTGGGCGGAAGAGAACCCAGAACTGCATCAGTAGCCAGCTCATCCAAGAGCGGGAAGCCCAACCGATCCAAAGCTTGCACATATCCGATCATCTTGATCACATGCGGGCTCAGTGGACCACCTTCCTTCAGCTTACAATCCATCAAGGATCGCCAGACATTGAACCTTTCGGTCCTAGCCTGCACCTGAAACATGCTCTTGAGACTCTCGATCATATCAAAAGCCCCAACATCTTCGAAATGCTGCTGCAAATAGGGCTTCATACAAGCCAACATGAGGCAGCCGATCTCGTTTGATTCATCAACGAGTTTCTGGTAGGCATTCTTGGTTGTGGTACTAGCATTATCGGCAGGTTCCTCTGGATGCGGATCCTCTAGAACATGTTCCTTTTTATCATGCTTGAGAACAATTCTCAAATTTCTATACCAGGTAGTAAAGTTTGTTCCATTCAGTTTATCCTTTTCTAGAATTGATTTCAATGCAAAGTTGGGTTGAGCAGGTGGTGCCATTGATCTACAACATAAAAATATGCAATCACTAAGCAATGTGTTTATGTAGAGTAATTCTTAGCCTTAAACAGAAATACTCCCACTTAATTCATCATCCCTCCGCAAACTCTCAGTGATTCAGGATCCGACTAGCACATGCGACTAGTGAGCTTTAGCATCACTGCTAGACAACATGCCTATCCGGTAAGCAACTCCTTGCTAATCGTATCTCTATACGACTCCTGTCGGTCGGGTAGGTATCTCATACCCCGGCTCCCGACCTGTTTTGCCACAAGGCCCAAAACCGTTTTGATAGCCTTGTCAAGTTAACCTAATGCAGTGCATGTCCGTGTCCGACACGAGCCCTTCAGTTCAAGGACACCTAGCAGCACCCCAATTTTATGAGCCCACTACTAGACGTACTTGACATGCGAAGGTGCAACATCGGGAATGGCAATTTACTTGATATTCATGAGGGATCTTTCTACCATTCTAACATGCATAGAAACAAAGAAGCATAACAATCACAAGTAAAACATATATTGTGAAGTAGTATGGCTCCTTCGTGGATGTTCTTCCAGGTCGGCTCCAACTCCGATGACCATCTAGAAACTCCATCTTGTTTGTCACGCCGGGCCGCCAAGCCGCCAACCTGATCTCTATTATCCAACTACTACAACTAGTAATGAATTTTACATAGAGTCATAAGTCGACACACAGGTCGTTATACAATATAATGAAAGCACTTTGGCTCCTGCCGGCTGACAAACATGACATGCATGCCATGTATAAATTACACACATGCATCACATACACATGAGCCATACCATTCACATCAAACCTGCAAAACAAAGTTACGCATAGAATCACATTCTACCGGTTTGAGTGACCGTGTATGAGATACAAGGCGCGGCGCACACGGCGGTCCCGCTAGCCGGTTAGCGGACGGGGTTTGAAGGGGCAGCACCCCTCACGGGTGCGGGCAACGCCCGACATTTTCGGAAATCACAGATTACATCTGAACTCTGATCACGTCGAATTCTCTGATCTGAACGATCTTATCGATCATCGTGAGCCCGATTCGGATTTACGTTTCACTGTTAACCACGATGGCGGATACCGACCGGTAGGTGTAGGTTGTGTCACGACCTCATCGACTTCGATCATCAGAAAACATAGCCACATCCATCCCCATGTGCACTTGATCTCATCAACTGTGCACACAGCCGATCTCATCAACGACAACAGATCTCATCTATCGCCTCCACATATCCAATATGCATACGATCTGAATCCAAATCCTATAGCAGAGACTCTAATACCACTTTGGGTTCTACGGTAGGGTGCGTCGACTGCAAATTAAAATTTTCCTACGCAGAATAACCAAGAACATGCTACAAGAGATGGATCATAGTTCGTTACCACTAGACGCGCAGTGCCGTGCAGCGGAAGAAGAGTTGGGGCAGCACATCCACGTGGATCGTCTCCTCCTCGTCCGATCTCCCTCGTACAGGTTCGCCGGTCCGAGACAATAGTCTTTGGCACTCCATGTAGACGCGAAATTTCCCACCAAAAGATATTGGCAACATGTGAATCATTGTCTATCTTGTTACATCGGATAAAGTGTGCCATCTTAGAGAAACGATCCACAACAATAAATACTGAATCTTTTCCATCTTGAGTACGTGTCAAACCAAGCACAAAATCCATACTAATATCTTCCCATGGATGATACGGAATAGGAAGTGGCATATATAGACCATGGAATTGAGCTTTAGACTTAGCTTTGCGACATGAAGAGCATCGATTGGTGTAGCAAGAGATGTCGCAAAACATCTTGGGCCAATAGGAGTTCTTGGAGAGCGTATCAAGTGTCTTGTCGCGTCCAAAGTGACCCATAAGTCCTCCTCCATGAGTTTCTTGCAAAAGTAGCAAATGAAGAGAAGACTCGGGTATACAAACTTTGTTAGCTCTCATTAGATAATCATCCTTGATGTAATGGCGTTCCCAATATGTATGCGTCAAGCATTTGGCATAAGGTATAACAAATGTAGGATCATGCGCATACAAGTCTTTTATGTGCTCAAAACTAATCACATTCAACTCAAGTTGAGTTACAAGCATTTTTATTTCCTTGGTTTCTTCGGGGTTAACGCGGTAAGGTGCCTGATAACCCACAAGTATAGGGGATCGCAACAACTTTCGAGGGTAGAGTATTCAACCCAAATTTATTGATTCGACACAAGGGGAGCCAAAGAATATTCTCAAGTATTAGTAGCTGAGTTGTCAATTCAACCACACCTGGAAACTTAGTATCTGCAGCAAAGTGTTTAGTAGCAAAGTAATATGATAGTGATGGTAACGTAACAAAAGAATAATGAAAGCAAAGTAATATTTTTGGTATTATGTAGTGATTGTAACAATAGCAACGGGAAAGTAAATAAGCGTAAACCAGTATATGGAAAGCTCATAGGCATCAGATCAATGATGGATAATTATGCCGGATGCGGTTCATCATGTAACAGTCATAATATAGGGTGACACAGAACTAGCTCCAATTCATCAATGTAATGTAGGCATGTATTCCGAATATAGTTATACATGCTTATGGAAAAGAACTTGCATGACATCTTTTCTCCTACCCTCCCGTGGCAGCGGGGTCCTAATGGAAACTAAGGGATATTAAGGCCTCCTTTTAATAGAGAACCGGAACAAAGCATTAGCACATAGTGAATGCATGAACTCCTCAAACTACGGTCATCACCGGTAAGTATCCCGATTATTGTCACTTCGGGGTTAACAGATCATAACACATAATAGGTGACTATAGACTTGCAACATAGGATCAAGAACTCTCATATATTGATGAAAACATAATAGGTTCAGATCTGAAATCATGGCACTCGGGACCTAGTGACAAGCATTAAGCATAGCAAAGTCATAGCAACATCAATCTCAGAACATAGTGGATACTAGGGATCAAACCCTAACAAAACTAACTCGATTACATGATAAATCTCATCCAACCCATCACCGTCCAGCAAGCCTACGATGGAATTACTCACGCACGGCGGTGAGCATCATGAAATTGGTGATGGAGGATGGTTGATGATGACGACGGCGACGAATCCCCCTCTCCGGAGCCCCGAACGGACTCCGGATCAGCCCTCCCAAGAGGTTTTAGGGCTTGGCGGTGGCTCTGTATCGTAAAACGCGATGATTTCTTCTCCCCTATTTTTTTCTCCCCGAAAGCAGTTATATAGAGTTGGAGTTGGAGTCGGGAGGTCTCCAGGGGGCCCACGAGGTAGGGGGGGCGCCCTAGGGGGGGGCGCCCCACACTCATGGCAAGGGTGTGGCCCCCTGGTCTTCATCTTTGGCGAGGATTTTTTATTATTTATTGTAAGATATTCCGTGGAGTTTCAGGTCATTCCGAGAACTTTTGTTTTCTGCACATAAAACAACATCATGGCAATTCTGCTGAAAACAGCGTCAGTCCGGGTTAGTTCCATTCAAATCATACAAGTTAGAGTCCAAAACAAGGGCAAAAGTGTTTGGAAAAGTAGATACGACGGAGACGTATCAACTCCCCCAAGCTTAAACCCTTGCTTGTCCTGAAGCAATTCAGTTGACAAACTGAAAGAAATAAAGAAAAATGTTTACAAACTCTGTTTGCTCTTGTTGTTATAAATATGTCAAGCTAGCATTCAAGTTTTCAGCAAAGATTATAACTAACCATATTTGCAATAATTCTCAGGTCTCATGATTACCCATATCAATAGCATAATCAACTAGCAAGCCATAATAATAAATCTCGGATGACAACACTTTCTCAAAACAATCATAATATGATATAACAAGATGGTATCTCGCTAGCCCTTTCTGAGACCGCAAAACATAAATGCAGAGCACCTTTAAAGATCAAGGACTGACTAGACATTGTAATTCATGGTAAAAGAGATCCAATCATAGTCACACCCAATGTAAACTAACAATAATGAATGCAAATGACAGCGGTGCTCTCCAACTGGTGCTTTTTAATAAGAGGGTGATGACTCAACATAAAAGTAAATAGATAGGCCCTTCGCAGAGGGAAGCAGGGATTTGTAGAGGTGCCAGAGCTCGGTTTTGAAATAGAGGTGAATAACATTTTGAGCGGTATACTTTCATTGTCAACATAACAACCAAGAGATGGTGATATCTTCCATGCTATACACATTATAGGCGGTTCCCAAACAGAATGGTAAAGTTTATACTCCCCCTCCACCAACAAACATCAATCCATGGCTTGCTCGAAACAAAGAGTGCCTCCAACATACATCAGGTCCCAGGGGGAGTTTTGTTTTGCAATTATTTTGATTTAGTTTGCATAAAGCATGGGACTGGGCATCCCGGTGACTAGCCATTTTCTCGTGAGTGAGGAGCGGAGTCCACTCCTCTTGAGAATAACCTGCCTAGCATGGAAGATACAGACAACCCTAGTTGATACATGAGCTATTCGAGCATACAAAACAGGATGATTATTTGAAGGTTTAGAGTTTGGCACATACAAATTTACTTGGAACGGCAGGTAGATACCGCATATAGGAAGGTATAGTGGACTTATCTAGAATAACTTTGGGGTTTAAGGGATTGGATGCACAAGCAGTATTCCCGCTTAGTACAGGTGAAGGCTAGCAAAAGACTGGGAAGCGACCAACTAGAGAGCGACAACAGCCATGTAGATGCATTAAAATTAATAAACATTGGATGCAAGCATGAGTAGGATATAATCCACCATGAACATAAATATCGTGAAGGCTATATTGATTTGTTTCAACTACATGCGTGAACATGTGCCAAGTCAAGTCACTTAAATCATTCAGAGGAGGATACCACCCTATCATACCACATCATAACCATTTTAATAGCATGTTGGCACGCAAGGTAAACCATTATAACTCATAGCTAATCAAGCATGGCACAAGAAACTATGATCTCTAATTGTCATTGCAAACATGTTTATTCATAACAAGCTGAATCAAGAACAATGAACTCATCATATTTAGAAAAACAAAAGAGGTCGAATTTGTACCAGCTTTTCTCATCTCAGTCAGTCCATCATATATCATCATAATTGCCTTTCACTTGCACGACCGAATGATGTGAATAATAATAAGAGTGCACGTGCATTGGACTAAGCTGGAATCTGCGAGCATTCAATAAACAGGAGAAGACAAAGCAATATGGGCTCTTGGTTAAATCAACAATAAAGCATATAAGAGCCATTTCAACAATTTAATCATGGTCTTCTCCTACTGACCCCCAAAGAAAAGAAATAAAACTATTTACACGAGAAAGCTCCCAACAAGCAAAAGAAGAACGGGAAATCTTTTTGGGTTTTCTTTTTAATTACTACTACAAGCATGGAAAGTAAATTAGTTAAAAGCTACAACTAATTTTTTGGTTTTTTCTTAAGGTTTATTAAACACACAAGAACAAAGCATAAAAGGAAATAAACTAGCATGGATGATACAATGAAAAAGTATGAGCACCGATATCTAGCAATGAGTGTGTGTGAACATAAATGTAACGTTGGTGAGAAATATGTACTCCCCCAAGCTTAGGCTTTTGGCCTAAGTTGGTCTATGGCCACGGCTGGCCTGGCTGATATCCATAATAATAATTGGGGTCGTATGATATGTCTCCAACGTATCTATAATGTTTGATTGCTCCATGCTATATTATCTACTGTTTTGGACTATACTGGGCTTTATTTTCCACTTTTATATTATTTTTGGGACTAACCTATTAACCGGAGGCCCATCCCAGAATTGCTGTTTTTTTGCCTATTTCAGTGTTTCAGATAAACAGAATATCAAACGGAGTCCAAACGGAATAAAATCTTCGGGAATGTGATTTTCTCACCGAACGTGATCCAGGAGACTTGGACCCTGCTCCAAGGAACAAAAGAGGCAGTCACGAGGGTGGGGGGCGCGCCCCTGCCTCGTGGGCCCCTCGTTGCTCCTCCGGCGTACTTCTTCCTCCTATATGTACACACGTACCCTCAAACGATCAGAACAGGAGCCAAAAACCTAATTCCACCGCCGCAACTTTCTGTATCCATGAGATCCCATCTTGGGGCCTGTTCCAGAGCTCCGCCGAGAGAGGGCCGTCATCACAGAGGGCTTCTACATCATCCTAGCCTCTCCGATGAAGTGTGAGTAGTTTACCTCAGACCTTCGGGTCCATAGTTAGTAGCTAGATGGCTTCTTCTCTCTCTTTGAATCTCAATACAAAGTTCTCCCCCTCTCTTGTGGAGATCTATTCGATGTAATCTTCTTTTTGCGGTGTGTTCGTTGAGATCGATGAATTGTGGGTTTATGATCAAGTCTATCTATGAATAATATTTGAATATTCTATGAATTCTTTTATGTATGATTGGTTATCTTTGCAAGTCTCTTCGAATTATCCGTTTGGTTTGGCCAACTAGATTGGTAGTTCTTGCCATGGGAGAAGTGCTTAGCTTTGGGTTCGATCTTGCGGTGTCCTTACCTAGTGACAGAAGGGGCAGCAAGGCACGTATTGCATCATTGCCATCGAGGATAACAAGATGGGGTTTATTTCATATTGCATGAATTTATCTCTCTACATCATGTCATCTTGCTTAAGGCGTTACTCTGTTTTTAACTTAATACTCTAGATGCATGCTGGATAGCGGTCGATGAGTGGAGTAATAGTAATAGATGCAGAATCGTTTTGATCTACTTGTCATGGACGTGATGCCTATATACATGATCATGCCTAGATATTCTCATAACTATGCTCAATTCTGTCAATTGCTCAACAGTAATTTGTTCACCCACCGTAGAATACTTATGCTCCTGAGTGAAGCCACTAGTGAAACCTATGGCCCCCGGGTCTATTCTCATCATATCAATCTCCATCACTTTAATCTTGCTTTGCTTTTTTACTTTGCTTTTACTTTTTACTTTGCATCTTTATACCAAAAATACCAAAAATATTATATCTATCAGATCTTACTCTCGTAAGTGACCGTGAAGGGATTGACAACCCCTAATCGTGTTGGTTGCGAGTAGCTATCACTTTGTGCAGGTACGAGGGACTTGATCATGGGCTCCTACTGGATTGATACCTTGGTTCTCAAAAACTGAGGGAAATACTTACGCTACTCTGCTGCATCATCCCTTCCTCTTCGGGGAAAACCAACGCAAGCTCAAGACGTAGCAACAAGGATTTCTGGTGCCGTTGCCGGGGAGTCTACGCAAAAAGTCAACATACCAAATACCCATCACAATCCCTATCTCTCGCATTACATTATTTGCCATTTGCCTCTCGTTTTCCTCTCCCCCCAATTCACCCTTGCCGTTTTATTCGCCCTCTCTCTTTGTAACACCCCGGATATGTTTTTCCCAATATGTAATCCAACTCTTGCCGTTTCCGGCCTTAAGTTATTTTATTTTCTCGGGTTCGGGTTTTTGCCTTCGTGTGTTGTTGTCATTGTCATGCATCTCATATCATGTCATCATGTGCATTGCATTTGCATACATGTTCATCTCATGCATTCGAGCATTTTCCCCGTTGTCCGTTTTGCATTCCGGCGCTTCGTTCTCCTCCGGTGGTCATTTCTACCTTTCTTTAGTGTGTGGGGATTAAACATTTCCGGATTGGACCGAGACTTGCCAAGCGGCCTTGGTTTACTACCGGTAGACCGCCTGTCAAGTTTCGTACCATTTGGACTTCGTTTGGTGCTCCAGTGATTAACCGAGGGACCAAAAAGGCCTCGTGTGTGTTGCAGCCCAACACCCCTCCAAGTTGGCCCAAAACCCACCAAAAGCCTCTCCATCATCTAGAGCGTTCGATCACGATCGCGTGGCCGAAAACCGCACCTCATTTGGACTCTCCTAACTCCCTCTATGCCTATATATACCTCCCCCATTCCAAATCTCGGATCCCCTCCTCAAAACCCTAAAAATTCGTCTCCGCCGCGCCGGACATTGTCCGTCCGGCCGGACACGTCCGCGCCCCACCTCCGCGCCAATCTGCGCCTGCCACGTGTCGCCGCCGACTTCCTCCACCGCCGGCACGGCGAGCCCGTGGGAGGCCCTCCCGGCCGGGCTCCCGCGCGCCGCCGCCCGCCTCCTCTCGCCCGGCTGCCGCCCGCCGCCACCGGACGCCGCCGCCCGCCTCCTCTCGCCCGGCTGCCGCCCGCCGCCACCGGACGCCGCCGCGCCGCCGCAGACCTCGCCGGCCAGCCGCCTTCGCAGTCTGGCCGCCCCGCGCCCGCGTCACCACGGGCCGGTCGCCCCGCGCTGGAGCCGCACCTCGTCGCCCTGCCGCCCTCGACCGCCGACGCGCCAAGTCCGGCGACCTCCATCTCCGGCGACCCTCATCTTCGGCCGACAAACCTCGGGCTTTGCGAGCTACTACAGTAGTCGCCCGGATCTGGATCTGGATCGGATCGGGTTGACCCCTTTTTCCGTCCCTAACCCTAATTTTTTTGCCTATGTTCATCATGTCGTATCTCCTCATCCGTAGCTCCGTTTTGGGCATATAGCATATCAAAATGTTCGTCTCAGAGAGCACATCATGTCATCTCATTGCATAATTTCCATTTGAGTTCATCTTGGTGCCCAAAATGTTGTTAGAAGAATGCTATTTGAGATAATTGTCAGATCTGCTGCTCCAATTGGATATTTGTCATTTTTTCCATGATTATTGTGTGCATGATATGCCCCTGAGCTCTACATGAGTTTTGTTATATGTTTTGCCATCTATCCAGAGGTGAAACCCATGTATTTTTGTGATGTGTGTGGTGACTAGCACAAGCATGCAAAGTGAGACATTTGGTAATGCTGATTTCAGGGACTTAGCATTTCCACTAAGTCCTTGAGCTGTTTATCTCCATATGGCCATATGTTCATGTTGTTTCCTAGTGATCCGTGCCCCTCTTGAGGATGATCAGTAAGGATGTTTTGTTAATATTGTAGTGCTCTATCCATCCATGTCTTTGTTTACAATTATGGAGCACCCTAGTTTGAGTCAATCTAGCTCTAGTTTTGTCATTTCGTGAATTTGGGCAGATTGTCTACTTGTTAGCAATTTTGCCGAGGATGTTGTAGTTGATCCGTGCATGCTATGCTATTGTTCTTGCCATGTCTAGCTTGTATTTTGTGCATTCTTGATGGGTGTATGCTTAGATTGTCATGACTTGCTCTGTAGCGAGTGCATCGAGCTCGTAAACATGCCTACTTGATATCTGTTTCAGCATGCTCCAGTTTTCACTAATTCTGTGATCTGATTATGTTTTTGCCATGTTCACATGCTTGCAAATGTATTTTCAGATCCCTTTTGGCTCAAGGTAACTAAGGGAATTTTGTTAAGCTCTTTGAGTAGCTCCATGCCATGCTTTACTTTGCCATGTTCAGGTCCTGTAGCATATAGTTTTCATGCTCCGAAGAGTGCTATCTGATCTGAAATTCCAGACAAGTGTTAATTTCACTAAGTCTGAAATCTGTTTACCAAATGCATTTTTGCCATGCTTGTTTGAACCTGTTAATGGATGAATTCGCCGTAGCTCAGTGCTAGTATTTTGTTAAGTATCATAAATGGTTTCCTGCCATGTATTTTAATGCCATGTTTGGGTGCTGTAGCATGTTCATCTTGTTGCATTTAGATGGCTACTTGCTGTAAATCGCAGAACGTGGTCATATTTGAATCGCTTGCCATTTCCAAACCGTAGCTCCGATTCCGGCGTTCTTTATATCGTTTTCAAGATATTTCATCTCATCTTTCCAGTGGCACACTTGGATTCCTAAATTGAGGCCAGGTTCATTTATTCCTTGTCAAATCTTGCATATGCATCCCGCATCGCATCCCGCATAGCCTACCATCCTTGCATTATATTGTTTGAGCTTTGCACGTGGTTGATTGTGTTCCGTTTGCTTGTTTGTCTTGTTTGGGTAGAGCCGGGAGACGAGTTCGCTAACGAGGAGCCCGTTGAGTTTGCTTTCGAGGATCCAGTCAACTCTGACAACTTTGCAGGCAAGATGATCATACCCTCGAAATCACTACTATCTTTGCTTTGCTAGATGCTCGCTCTTTTGCTATGCCTATGCTACGATGCCTACCACTTGCTTATCATGCCTCCCAAATTGCCATGTCAAACCTCTAACCCACCACGTCCTAACAAACCGTTGATTGGCTATGTTACCGCTTTGCTCAGCCCCTCTTATAGCGTTGCTAGTTGCAGGTGAAGATTGGAGACCGTTCCTTGTTGGAACATTATTTACTTGTTGGGATATCATTATATTGCCATGTTATCTTAATGCATCTATATACTTGGTAAAGGGTGGAAGGCTCGGCCTCTCGCCTAGTGTTTTGTTCCACTCTTGCCGCCCTAGATTCCGTCATATCGGTGTTATGTTCCCGGATTTTGCGTTCCTTACGCGGTTGGGTTATAATGGGAACCCCTTGATAGTTCGCCTTGATTAAAACTTTTCCAGCAATGCCCAACCTTGGTTTTACCATTTGCCACCTAGCCTATTTTTTCTCTTGGGTTTCCGGAGCCCGAGGGTCATCTTATTTAAACCCCCCCGGGCCAGTGCTCCTCTGAGTGTTGGTCCAACTCGTCAGCCGCCGGTGGCTACCAGGGGCAACTCTGGGCTGGCCTACCGGAAGTTTAGACAATCTAAGTGTGCCCTGAGAACGAGATATGTGCAGCTCCTATCGGGATTTGTCGGCACATTCGGGCGGTGTTGCTGGATTGGTTTTAACCTGTCAAAGTGTCTTGAAGAACCGAGGTGCCGAGTCTGATCGGAACGTCTCGGGAGAAGGACTATTCCTTCGTTGACCGTGAGAGCTTGTCATGGGCTATGTTGGGACTCCCCTGCAGGGATTTGAACTTTCGAAAGCCGTGCCCGCGGTTATGGGCAGATGGGAATTTGTTAATGTCCGGTTGTAGATAACTTGAACATTAATTTAATTAAAATGAATCAACAGTGTGAGTTACCGTGATGGTTTCTTCTCGGCGGAGTCCGGGAAGTGAACACGGTGTTGGAGTAATGCTTGCCGCAGGATGCCCTCTAGTTTCTCGCTCGCGTTTTGCCTCCTCTTGTCGCTCTATTTTGCGAACAGGGTAGCCACCATATATGCTAGTCGCTTGCTGCAGCTCCACATATTTTCCTTGCCTTACCTATAAGCTTAAATAGTCTTGATCGCGAGGGTACGAGATTGCTGAGTCCCTGTGGCTCACAGATTACTTCCAAACCATATGCAGGGCCTGATGATTCCGCTCCAGATGGCGCGCTTGAGCTCAAGTGGGAGTTCGACGAGGACTCTCAACGATACTACGTGTCTTTCCCTGATGATCAGTAGTGGTGCCCAGTTGGGGTGATCGGGACCATGTCGCATGTTGGGTTATCTTTTATTTTGGCGCCGTAGTCGGGCCATGAGTGTTTGAATGTTGTAATGTTATTTATGCACTTTGATTGATGTGGCGAGTGTAAGCCAACTATGTATCTCCCCTTTATTATTTATATTACATGGGATGTTGTGAAGATTGCCTAACTTGCGACATTGCTTTCAATGCGGTTATGTCTCTAAGTCGTGCCTCGACACGTGGGAGCTATAGCCGCATCGAGGGTGTTACACTCTCTCTCTCTATCCTCCCTCTCTATTTGCCTCTTTTTTCCCGCTTGCCTTTTTGTTTGTTCGTGTGTTAGATTGCTTGTTTGTTGTGATGGCTCAACCGAAATTTGGTGATCTCCACCTCAAAAGGTTAGAGGAGATCGAAACCAACGTTAGGAAGTTTATGGTTTTGCAATTTGAGCATAATAATTTCTTTAGAAATGAGCTTAAGGAACAAAAAAGTTTTATGAGTTATATGAATAAAGATCTAGATGATATGTCTAAAGAATTTGATGGTATAAGATCCCAAATTGCTCGTCTAGAAAAGATGACTGCTGAAATTTCGGATATGCAAGCCACTTTAGTTAATAAGATGGCTGCTAAACCGGATTCCTATGAAAATCAAGATGAAGATCTAAAAGTTATTGATGTGTCCCCTATTAAATCTTTATTTTGCAATATGAATCTTGATGAAACTGAATATGATCTTCCTTTACCTAGAAGGCGTTCTAAAAATTCGGAGTATTTAGATCTTAATGATGAAATTGATGAAAGCGGGATTGAAAGAAATAAAAATCTAGATGTTGCTAAACCCACTATATTGGATTTCAAGGAATTTAATTATGAAAATTGCTCTTTAATTGATTATGTTTCCTTGTTGCAATCCGTGCTAAATTCTCCACATGCTTATAGTCGAAATAAAGCCTCTACCGAACATATTGTTGATGCCTTGATGAAATCTTATGAAGAAAAACTTGAGTTGAAAGTTTCTATCCCTAGAAAACTCTATGATGAGTGGGAACCAACTATTAAAATTAAAATTAAAGATCATGAGTTTTATGCTTTGTGTGATTTGGGTGCTAGTGTCTCTACTATTCCCAAGACTTTGTGTGATTTACTAGATTTTCGTAATTTTGATGATTGCTCTCTAAACTTGCATCTTGCGGATTCCACTATTAAGAAACCTATAGGATTAATGATGTTCTTATTGTTGCAAATAGGAATTATGTGCCCATAGATTTCATTGTTCTTGATATAGATTGCAATCCTTCTTGCCCTATTATTCTTGGTAGACCTTTCCTTAGAACGGTTGGTGCGATTATTGATATGAAGGAAGGGAATATTAGATTTTAATTTCCATTAAAAAAGGGCATGGAACACTTTCCTAGAAAGAAAATAAAATTACCATATTAAACTATCATGAGAGCCACTTATGGATTGCCTACCAAAGATGGCAATACCTAGATCTATCCTCGCTTTTATTCCTAGCTAGGGGCGTTAAACGATAGCGCTTGTTGAGAGGCAACCCAATTTTATTTTTATTCCTTGCTTTTTGCTCCTGCTTAGTAATAAATAAATTATTTATCCTCTGTTTTGGTTGTGTTTTTTGTGTTTAATTAGTGTTTGTGCCAAGTAGAACCGTTGGGAAGACTTGGGGAAAGTCTTGTTGAACTTGCTGTAAAAAACAGAAACTTTAGCGCTCACGAGAACTGCTGTCATTTTTATTTGAAGAGTGCTATTTAGTTAATTATTTTTTCAGATGATTAATAGATATATTCCTCACGTCCAGAAAGTTATTTTAGAATTTTTGGGGTTCCAGATCTGGCGCTAGCTATAGATTACTACAGTCTGTTCTGTTTTTGACAGATTCTGTTTTTCGTGTGTTGTTTGCTTATTTTGATGAATCTATGGCTAGTAAAATAGTTTATAATCCATAGAGAAGTTGGAATACAGTAGGTTTAACACCAATATAAATAGAGAATGAGTTCATTACAGTACCTTGAAGTGGTCTTTTGTTTTCTTTCGCTAACGGAGCTCACAAGTTTTCTATTTTGAGTTTTGTGTTGTGAAGTTTTCTAGTTTTGGGTGAATTCTTTTGATGGATCATGGAACAAGGAGTGGCAAGAGCCTAAGCTTGGGGATTACCATGGAACCCCCAAGATAATCCAAGGACACCAAAAAGTCAAAGCTTGGGGATGCCCCGGAAGGCATCCCCTCTTTCGTCCACTTCCATCGGTAATTTACTTGGAGCTATATTTTTATTCACCAACATGATATGTGTTTTGCTTGGAGCGTCTTGTATTATTTGTGTCTTAGTATGCCACAATCATCCTTGCTGTACACACCTTTTTAGAGAGCCATACATGAATTAAAATTTGATAGAATACTCTATGTGCTTCACTTATATCTTTTGAGCTAAGTAGTTTTGCTCTATGTGCTTCACTTATATCTTTTGAGCTAGATAATTTTTATCTATGTGCTTCACTTATATCTTTTGAGATGGATAATTTTGCTCTATGTGCTTCACTTATATCTTTTGAGCGTTATAATTTTGCTCTATGTGCTTCACTTAGATCTTTTAGAGCACGGTGGTGGATTTGTTTTAAAGAAACTATTGATCTCTCATGCTTCACTTAAATTATTTTCAGAGTCTCTTAATAGCATGGTAATTTGCTTAATAATAATATGCTTGGTATTCAAGATTTGTGAAACTTTCTTTTGAGTGTGTTGAATACTAAGAAAAGATTGAAGCATGATAATTGTTTTGAGATATGGAGGTGATAATATTAAAGTCATGCTAGTTGAGTAGTTGTGAATTTAAAGAATACTTGTGTTAAAGTTTGTGATTCCCGTAGCATGCACGTATGGTGAACCATTATGTTACGAAGTCGGAGCATGATTTGTTTATTGATTGTCTTCCTTATGAGTGGCGGTCGGGGACGAGCGATGGTTTTTTCCTACCAATCTATCCCCCTAGGAGCATGCGCGTAATACTTTGCTTTGATAACTTCTAGATTTTTGCAATAAGTATATGAGTTTTTTATGACTAATGTTGAGTCCATGGATTATACGCACCCTCACCCTTCCACCTTTGCTAGCCTCTCTAATACCGTGCACCTTTCGCCGGTATCATACACCTACCATATACCTTCCTCAAAACAGCCACCATACCTACCTATTATGGCATTTCCATAGCCATTCCGAGATATATTGCCATGCAACTTTCCACCATCTAGTTCATCATGACGCATTCATCATTGTCATATTTCTTAGCATGATCATGTAGTTGACATAGTATTTGTGGCAAAGCCACCTTTCATAATTTCTTCATACTTGTCACTCTTGATTCATTGCATATTCCGGTACACCGCCGGAGGCATCCATATAGAGTCATACTTTGTTTTAGAATCGAGTTGTAAATAAATAAAAGTGTGATGATCATTATTCAATAGAGCATTGTCCCAATAAAAAAAAGAAGAGAAAGGCCAAAGAAAAAAAGAAGGCCCCAAAAAATAAAATACATAAAAAAGGGGCAATGCTACTATCTTTTTTTCCACACTTGTGCTTCAAAGTAGCACCATGATATAGCAAGTCTCATATATTGTGCTTCAAAGTAGCACCATGTTCTTCATATAGAGAGTCTCATATATTGTCACTTTCATATACTAGTGGGAATTTTACATTATAGAACTTGGCTTGTATATTGCAATGATGGGCTTCCTCAAAATTTCCCTAGGTCTTCGTGAGCAAGCAAGTTGGATGCACACCCACTAGTTTCTTTTTGAGCTTTCATACATTTATAGCTCTAGTGCATCCGTTGCATGGCAATCCCTACTCACTCACATTGATATCTATTGATGGGCATCTCCATAGCCCGTTGATACGCCTAGTTGATGTGATACTATCTTCCCCTCCTTTTTGTCTTCTCCACAACCACCATTCTATTCCACCTATAGTGCTATATCCATGGCTCACGCTCATGTATTGCGTGAAAATTGAAAAAGTTTTGAAAAAGTTAGAGTATGAAACAATTGCTTGGCTTGTCATCGGGGTTGTGCATGATTTAAATACTTTGTGTGGTGAAGATGGAGCATAGACAGACTATATGATTTTGTAGGGATAACTTTATTTGGCCATGTTATTTTGAGAAGACATAATTGCTTTGTTAGTGTGCTTGAAGTATTATTATTTTTATGTCAATATAAACTTTTGTCTTGAATCTTTCTAATCTGAATATTCATATCACAATTAAGAAGATTTACATTGAAATTATGCCAATAGCACTCCGCATCAAAAATTCTCTTTTTATCATTTACCTACTCGAGGACGAGCAGGAATTAAGCTTGGGGATGCCTGATACGTCTCCAACGTATCTATAATTTTTGATTGCTCCATGCTATATTATCTATTGTTTTGGACTATACTGGGCTTTATTTTCCACTTTTATATTATTTTTGGGACTAACCTATTAACCGGAGGCCCAGCCCAGAATTGCTGTTTTTTTGCCTATTTCAGTGTTTCGGATAAACGGAATATCAAACGGAGTCCAAACGGAATAAAATCTTCGAGAACGTGATTTTCTCAACGAACGTGATCCAGGAGACTTGGACCCTGCTCCAAGGAACAAAAGAGGCGGTCACGAGGGTGGGGGGCGCGCCCCCTGCCTCGTGGGCCCCTCGTTGCTCCTCTGGCGTATTTCTTCCTCCTATATATACACACGTACCCCCAAACGATCAGAACAGGAGCCAAAAACCTAATTCCACCGCCGCAACTTTCTGTATCCACGAGATCCCATCTTGGGGCCTGTTCCGGAGCTCCGCCGGAAGAGGGCCGTCATCACAGAGGGCTTCTACATCATCCTAGCCTCTCCGATGAAGTGTGAGTAGTTTACCTCAGACCTTCGGGTCCATAGTTAGTAGCTAGATGGCTTCTTCTCTCTCTCTTTGAATCTCAATACAAAGTTCTCCCCCTCTCTTGTGGAGATCTATTCGATGTAATCTTCTTTTTGCGGTGTGCTTGTTGAGACCGATGAATTGTGGGTTTATGATCAAGCCTATCTATGAATAATATTTGAATCTTCTCTGAATTCTTTTATCCATGATTGGTTATCTTTGCAAGTCTCTTCGAATTATCCGTTTGGTTTGGCCAACTAGATTGGTGGTTCTTGCCATGGGAGAAGTGCTTAGCTTTGGGTTCGATCTTGCGGTGTCCTTACCTAGTGACAGAAGGGGCAGCAAGGCACGTATTGCATCGTTGCCATCGAGGATAACAAGATGGGGTTTATTTCATATTGCATGAATTTATCTCTCTACATCATGTCATCTTGCTTAAGGCGTTACTCTGTTTTTAACTTAATACTCTAGATGCATGCTGGATAGTGGTCGATGAGTGGAGTAATAGTAGTAGATGCAGAATCGTTTCGATCTACTTGTCATGGACGTGATGCCTATATACATGATCATGCCTAGATATTCTCATAACTATGCTCAATTCTGTCAATTGCTCAACAGTAATTTGTTCACCCACCGTAGAATACTTATGCTCTTGAGAGAAGCCACTAGTGAAACCTATGGCCCCCGGGTCTATTCTCATCATATCAATCTCCATCACTTTAATCTTGATTTGCTTTTACTTTTTACTTTGCATCTTTATACCAAAAATACCAAAAATATTATATCTATCAGATCTTACTCTCGTAAGTGACCGTGAAGGGATTGACAACCCCTAATCGCGTTGGTTGCGAGTAGCTATCGCTTTTTGCAGGTACGAGGGACTTGAGCGTGGGATCCTACTGGATTGATACCTTGGTTCTCAAAAACTGAGGGAAATACTTACGCTACTCTGCTGCATCATCCCTTCCTCTTCAGGGAAAACCAACGCAAGCTCAAGACGTAGCATCGTACTACGATGAGGAAGAAGAAGGCTCCGATTGCCATTGGCTAGCAATCATCTCCTAATTCCACTGATAGTTAGACTGTCATGAAGGATCAAATTGTGGTTCTGGTTCTGGCTCCTCGGCTGGTGCAGGGTTCCGGTAGGCGTGGATAGCCGTCAACGGAACAAGGTATGTGCCTACAGTCAAATCAAACAAAGAAGGAGCAGGCAAGGTAATAGTCTCAGGATGATGTTTATTAAAGAACAATTGATATTTAAGCTCTCTTGCCCTATTCTTAACCAAAAAATCATGTGCCACCATACTTTTATAATCTAAATAAACACGAGGCAACACTTTTTCTTCCTTCTCAGCATGCCTAATAGGTATGTTAAAATGTGCAGCTAGGCGTGTAGCATAGATGCCTCCAAAGATGGGACCCTTAGTACGGTTCATACTTAACCGTCTAGCAATAATGCCGCCCATACTAAAAGTGTTATCACTGTATAACCCTTGGAGCAAAATAATAATATCAGGGATACTAAGGTTTCCATAGTTTCCGCGACCAATTAAGCAACGACTAGCAAATAATGCAAAGTAACGTAAGACAGGAAAATGTATGCTAGTGATTTGTGCATCGGAAACCTTCCTAGTTTCCCCTACAGTGATAGTATTAATAAATCCCTCCACATCATCACGATGTGGTTCTTCTGTCTTGCCCTCAAAAGGGACTAAACAAATCCGACAAAAATCATAAAGTGACATCTCCTTATGCTCATCATATAAATGAAACTCCACTGTAGGTGGTGAGTTCCTAGAATGAAAATGAAAGTTTTGCACAAAGGTATTTGTGAGTAAGAGATACTGATCGCATTGGTCATGGAGGAAAGCGGTGAGGCCTGCATTATGAGCTAACTCATGAAAATCTTCATAAATCCCGACTGCTCTTAAGAAATCCTCGGAAGGCCATTCACACGCCCGAACCTCTGCGGTGCGCGGCAAATTATACTTAGGCTTCGGTGCCTTTTCCTTCGAGCTTTGGCTCGATGAGCCCCTCAATAATCTCCTCATCATTTTCTGAAAAATTCTGAAATTTTTAGTAACTTCAAAATAAAAGTAAACCAAACTCAATAATATTGATAGCAACTACTCCTACAAGTGCCTAGAGCCTATATCATGCATCAAGACTACTTTTGACCATATAAATTTGACATGCAAGCTCAAGAACAGGGTCACCTAAGAAGCAAAAATTTGCAATGAATAAAGCACTAGAACAAAAACTAATTGGACCAATGGAGAAGTCACATACCAAGGAACAATCTCCCCAAGTAGTTTTGTAAGAGGTGCTTTGTGCAAGGAGATCGAAAATGGTAGCAAAGAGGGCTGGAACTCGTGCTTGAGTTGGTTTTTCGTGTTTGTGGGAGGAAGAAGAAGAGGATGGGTGCAGGAATAAGTGGAGGAGGGCCACCATGGGCCCACAAGGTAGGGGGCGCGCCCTCCACCCTTGTGGCAAGGTGGTTGGCCCCCCTGGTGTGTTCTTTGTTCCATAAATCCTCAAATATTCTATAAAAAATCATATTTAATTTTCAGGGCATTTGGAGAACTTTTATTTTCGAGGTATTTTTATATTGCACGGATAATCAGATAACAGACAGAAAATTACTTATTTTTACTTTATTTAATATAAATAACAGAAAGTAAAAGTGGGGTACAGAAGGTTGTGCTTCTAGTTTCATCCATCTCATGCTCGTCAAAAGGAATCCACTAACAAGGTTGATCAAGTCTTGTTAACAAACTCATTCCGATTAACATGAAACCGAAGAAATTTCGAATAACACTAGGTTACCTCAACGAGGATATGCACATCCCCAATAATAAGTATATCATATTTCTTCTTGACAGTAGGAAGAGGAAATTCAAAACCTCCAAATATAATCGATGGAATTTTTCCGATAGAATTGATACTATGAACTTGAGGTTGTTTCCTCGGAAAGTGTACCGTATGCTCATTACCATTAACATGATAAGTGACATTGCCTTTGTTGCAATCAATAACAGCCCCTGCAGTATTAAGAAAAGGTCTTCCAAGAATAATAGACATACTATCGTCCTCAGGAATATCAAGAATAACAAAGTCCGTTAAAATAGTAACGTTTGCAACCACAACAGGCACGTCCTCACAAATACCGACAGGTATAGCAGTTGATTTATCAGCCATTTGCAAAGATATTTCAGTAGGTGTCAACTTATTCAAGTCAAGTCTACGATATAAAGAGAGAGGCATAACACTAACACCGGCTCCAAGATCACATAAAGCAGTTTTAACATAGTTTCTTTTAATGGAGCATGGTATAGTAGGTACTCCTGGATGTCCAAGTTTCTTTGGTATTCCACCCTTAAAAGTATAATTAGCAAGCATGGTGGAAATTTCAGCTTCTGGTATCTTTCTTTTATTTGTAATAATATCTTTCATGTACTTAGCATAAGGATTTATTTTGAGCATATCAGTCAATCGCATACGCAAAAAGATAGGTCTAATCATTTCAGCAAAGCGCTCAAAATCCTCATCATCCTTTTTCTTGGATGGTTTGGGAGGAAAAGACACGGGTTTCTAAACCCAAGGCTCTCTTTCTTTACCATGTTTCCTAGCAACAAAGTCTTTCTTATCATAACGTTGATTCTTTGATTGTGGATTATCAAGATCAACAGCAGGTTCAATTTCTACATCATTATCATTACTAGGTTGAGCATCATTATGAACATCATCATTAACATTTTCATTAGGTTCATGTTCATTGCCAGATTGTGTTTCAGCATCAGAAATAGAAATATCATTTGGATTATCAGGTGGTTCAGCAATAGGTTCACTAGAAGTTTGCACAGTTCTATCATTTTTCTTTTTCTTCCTTTTATAAGAACTAGGTGCATCAATATTATTTCTCTGAGAATCTTGTTCAATTCTCTTAGGGTGGCCTTCAGGATACAAAGGTTCCTGAGTCATTCTACCAGTTCTAGTAGCCACTTTAACAGCATAATCATTTTTCTTACTATTCATCTCATTGAGCAATTTCTTTTGAGCTTTAAGTACTTGTTCTACTTGAGTGGTAACCATAGAAGCATGTTTTCTAACAAGTTTAAGTTCACCTCTAATATTAGCCATATAATCACCCAAGTATTTAATCATATCAGCATCTTGTTTTAATTGTCTACCAAAATAAGCATTGAAGTCTTCTTGCTTAAACATAAAATTATCAAACTCATCCAAGCATTGACTAGCAATTTTAGCAGGAGGGATTTCAGCTTTATCATATCTATAGAGAGAATTTACCTTTACTACCTGTGTCGGGTTACCGGGGTCTGGAGGTTCTTTAATAAATAAAGGATCAAGATCATATGTATCTTCAATAGGCGGTAAATTAAGACCATGTATTTCTTCAATAGGAGGTAAATTCTTAACATCTTCAGCTTTAATACATTTTTCTTTCATAGATTTCTTTGCCTCTTGCATATTTTCGGGACTGAGAAATAGAACACCTCTCTTCTTCGGAGTTGGTCTAGGAATAGGATCATTAATTGGAGCAAGAGCTGGCTCAGGAGGTGCCCAATTATTTTCATTTGTCAACATATTATTCAATAAGATTTCAGCTTCATCCGGTGTTCTTTCCCTGAAAAGAGAACCAACACAACTATCCAGGTAATCTCTGGAAGCATCGGTTAGTCCATTGTAAAAGATATCAAGTTTTTCATTTTTCTTAAGAGGATGATTAGGCAAAGCATTAAGTAACTTGAGAAGCCTCCCCCAAGCTTGTGGGAGACTCTCTTCTTTAATTTGCACAAAGTTGTATATTTCCTTTAAGGCAGCTTTTTTCTTATGAGCAGGGAAATATTTAGCAGAGAAGTAGTAAATCATATCCCGGGGACTACGCACACAACCAGGATCAAGAGAATTAAACCATATCTTAGCATCATCCTTTAATGAGAACGGAAATATTTTAAGGATATAAAAGTAGCGAGATCTCTCATCATTAATGAACAGGGTGGCTATATCATTTAATTTAGTAAGATGTGCCACAACAGTTTCAAATTCATAGCCATGAAAAGGATCAGATTCAACTAAAGTAATTATATCAGGATCAATAGAGAATTCATAATCCTTATCAGTAACACAAATAGGTGAAGTAGCAAAAGCAGGATCAGGTCTCATCCTAGCATTTAGAGATTGCTTATTCCATTTAGCTAATAACCTTTTGAGTTCATATCTATCTTGGCAAGCTAAAATAGCTAAAGAAGCTTCTTGATCAAATAAATAACCCTCAGGGATAACAAGTGATTCTTCATCATCACTTTCATCATCATAATCAGATTCAATATTTTCAATGTCTCTAGCCCTAGCAAGTCGTTCCTCGAGAAAATCACTAAGTGGCATAGTAGTATTAGGCATATAGGTAGTTTCATCATAAGTATCATGTATAGCAGAAGTAGCATCATCAATAACATGCGACATATCAGAACGAATAGCAGAAAAAGGTTTAGGTGTCGCAAGCTTACTCATAACAGAAGGTGAATCAAGTGCAGAGCTAGATGGCAGTTCCTTACCTCCCCTCGTAGTTGAGGGATAAATTGTTGTCTTAGCATCTTTCAAATTCTTCATAGTGTCCAGCAGATATAAATCCCAAGTGACTCAAAGAATAGAGCTATGCTCCCCGGCAACGGCGCCAGAAATTAGTCTTGATAACCCACAAGTATAGGGGATCGGAAAAACTTTCGAGGGTAGAGTATTCAACCCAAATTTATTGATTCGACACAAGGGGATCCAAAGAATATTCTCAAGTATTAGCAGCTGAGTTGTCAATTCAACCACACCTGGAAACTTAGTATCTGCAGCAAAGTGTTTAGTAGCAAAGTAATATGATAGTGATGGTAACGGTAACAAAAGAGTAATGAAAGCAAAGTAATATTTTTGGTATTATGTAGTGATTGTAACAATAGCAACGGGAAAGTAAATAAGCGTAAACCAGTATATGGAAAGCTCGTAGGCATCGGATCAATGATGGATAATTATGCCGGATGCGGTTCATCATGTAACAGTCATAACATAGGGTGACACAGAACTAGCTCCAATTCGTCAATGTAATGTAGGCATGTATTCCGAATATAGTCATACGTGCTTATGGAAAAGAACTTGCATGGCATCTTTTGTCCTACCCTCCCATGGCAGCAGGGTCCTAATGGAAACTAAGGGATATTAAGGCCTCCTTTTAATAGAGAACCGGAACAAAGCATTATCACATAGTGAATACATGAACTCCTCAAACTACGGTCATCATCGGTAAGTATCCCGATTATTGTCACTTCGGGGTTAACGGATCATAACACATAATAGGTGACTATAGACTTGCAAGATAGGATCAAGAACTCTCATATATTGAGGAAAACATAATAGGTTCAGATCTAAAATCATGGCACTCGGGCCCTAGTGACAAGCATTAAGCATAGCAAAGTCATAGCAACATCAATCTCAGAACATAGTGGATACTAGGGATCCAACCCTAACAAAACTAACTCGATTACATGATAAATCTCATCCAACCCATCACCGTCCAGCAAGCCTACGATGGAATTACTCACGCACGGCGGTGAGCATCATGAAATTGGTGATGGAGGATGGTTGATGATGATGACGGCGACGAATCCCCCTCTCTGAAGCCCCAAACGGATTCTAGACCAGCCATCCCGAGAGGTTTTAGGGCTTGGCGGCGGCTCTGTATCGTAAAACGCGATGATTTCTTCTCCCCTATTTTTTCTCCCTGAAAGCAGTTATATAGAGTTGGAGTTGGAGTCGGGAGGTCTCCAAGGGGCCCACGAGGTAGGGGGGCGCGCCCTAGGGGGGGGGGGCTCCCCCACCCTTGTGGCAAGGGTGTGGGCCCCCTGGTCTTCATCTTTGGCGAGTATTTTTTATTATTTATTGTAAGATAATCCATGGAGTTTCACGTCATTCTGAGAACTCCTGTTTTCTGCACATAAAACAACATCATGGCAATTCTGCTGAAAACAGCGTCAGTCCGGGTTAGTTCCATTCAAATCATACAAGTTAGAGTCCAAAACAAGGGCCAAAGTGTTTGGAAAAGTAGATACGATGGAGACGTATCAGTGACTTGTTCAGTAAAGGTGCGCCGGGGATGAAATTGATTTGGTGTTTGATGCCACATAGAGGAGGTAGTCCCAGAGGTAGCTCATCGGGGAAGATGTCCTTGAATTCCTGCAATTGATTAGACAACACTAAAGGTAGATGGTGAGAGGTATTAGTTTTTGTCGCCTTGTCCTTACACACTAGGACATAGTGCATAACACTTGATGGGTTCTCATACACTTCTTTCATCTCACTTTTGGTAGCTAGTAGCACTAAGTTTTTCTTGTCGCTCATCATGGAGGCACTCATTTTGGGCTTGTGGCACTCACTCTCTTTTTGGTGGCTCGCTCTCTCAGTATTCTCTCCATGATGGGTGGATGCTTGCTTGTCGGCAATCACTTGGCTTGGTGACATAGGTCGTAGTTGTACTCATTGCCCTTCATCTTGAATCTATAGTGATTGGTTCTTCCGTTGTGGATGACATCACAGTCGAATTGCCAAGGTCGTCCAAGTAGGAGATGGCAAACGGACAGGGGAACCACATCACACTCCAAGGTGTCTTCGTATGCGCCTGATGACCCACAAGTATAGGGGATCAATTGTAGTCCTTTCGATAAGTAAGAATGTCGAATCCAACGAGGAGCAGAAGGAAATGACAAGCGGTTTTCAGCAAGGTATTCTCTATAGGCACTGAAATTATCGGTAACATATAGTTTTGTGATAAGATAATTCGGAACGGGTAACAAGAAACAAGTGTAGCAAAGGTTTAGAAAGGTGGCCCAATCCTTTTTGTAACAAAGGACAAGCCTGGGCAAACTCTTATATAAAGGAAAGTGCTCCCGAGGACACATGGGAATTACTGTCAAGTTAGTTTTCATCATGCTCATATGATTCGTGTTCGTTAATTTGATAATTTGATATGTGGGTGGACCGGTGCTTGGGTGCTTCCCTTACTTGGACAAGCCTCCCACTTATGGTTAAACCCTCTCGCAAGCATCGGCAACTACGAAAGAAGAATTAAGATAGATCTAACCATAGCATGAAACATGTGGATCCAAATCAGCCCCTTACGAAGCAACGCATAAACTAGGGTTAAGCTTCTGTCACTCTAGCAACCCATCATCTACTTATTACTTCCCAATGCCTTTCCCTAGGCCCAAACCATGGTGAAGTGTCATGTAGACGACATTCACATAACACCAGTAGAGGAAAGGCAACATACATCTCATCAAAATATCGAACGAATACCAATTTCACATGATTACTTATAATAACACTTCTCCCATGTCCCCAGGAACAAATGTAACTACTCACAAAGCATGTTCATGTTCTAGATCAGAGGGGTATTGAATATCATTAAGGATATGAACATATGATCTTCCACCAAATAAAGCAAATAGCATCAACTACGAGGAGTAATCAACACTTCTAGCAACCCACAGGTACCAATATGATGTTTTGGGACAAAGATTGAATACAAGAGACGAACTAGGGTTTGAGGGGAGATGGTGTTGGTGAAGATGTTGATGAAGATTGACCCTCCCTCGATGAGAGGATCGTTGCTGATGATGATGGCTTCGATTTCCCCCTCCCGGAGGGAAGTTTCCCCGGTAGAATAGCTCCGCCGAAACCCTATATTGCTTTTGCCTAGGTTCCGCCTCGAGACGGCGGCACCTCATCCCGAAAGCTTCCTTTTGATTTTTTCTAGGTTAAAACCTTTCATATAGCAGAAGATGGGCACCAGACGATGGCCAGGGGCCCCACAAGCCTTGGGGGCGCATCCTCCAGGCTTGTGGCCACCTGGTGGGTCCCCTTCTGTTGTTTCTTCGCCCAATATTTTTATATGTTCCAAATTAATTGTCCGTACAGTTTCGGGACATTTGGAGTTGTGTAGAATAGGTATCTCAGATTTGCTCCTTTCCTGTCCAGAATTCCAACTGCCGGCATTCTCCCTCTTCATGTAAATCTTGTAAAATAAGAGAGAAAAGGCATAAGTATTGTACCATAATGTGAAATAACAGCCCATAATGCAATAAATATTAACATAAAAGCACGATGCATAATGGACGTATCAGCTCCCCCAAGCTTAGACCTCGCTTGTCCTCAAGCGAAAACCGAAATCAATAATCATGTCCACATGTTTAGAGATAGAGGTGTCAATAAAAATAAAATACAGATGTGAGGGCATCATGACCATCTTTAGAACATCAATATACTGTCATATAACTTCTCATGCTAAAGTGATAATTCGTTCACAAGGTAAAGTGTGAATCAAAACTTTATTTCAAAATAACATATGATCTCAGTCATTGAAGCAATTGCAATTTATCATAATATCGGAAAGAGTCAATGTAAGAGCTTTTATTTAGCAAGTACACATACTCAACTATATTTTAGTCTTTCACAATTGCTAACACTCACACGATAATTATGAGATCAAAGCATCAAATCGGACACAGAGAAAGATAGGGGCTTATAGTTTCGCCTCCCAACCTTTTACCTCAAGGGTAATGTCAACAATAATAATTTATGATCACCTACATCCGAGTGGATATGTATGTCTGGATCTTTCCCCAACATATAGTACTTGCCAAAAAGAAAAGTGTAAAAAGGAAGGGTGAAGATCACCAAGACTCTTGTATGAAGGTAGAAGGTAAAAATAAAAGATAGCCCTTCGTGGAGGGAGGTTGTCATGCGCTTTTATGGTTTGACGCACGAAATCTTAATGCAAAAGAATGTCACTTTATATTGCCGCTTGTGATAAAGAACTTTATTATGCAGTCTGTCGCTTTTATTTGTTCCATATCACAAGTTCGTATAAAGTTTATTTTCCTCACAATAAAAGATCATACATATTTAGAGAGCAATTTTTATTGCTTGCACCGATCACAACTTACTTGAAGGATCTTACTCAATCCATAGGTAGATATAGTGGACTCTCATGGCAAAACTAGGTTAATGGGTGTTGGATGCACAAGTAGTATCTCTACTTGGTGCAAAAAATTTGGCTAGAATAGGATGAGAAGCAAGCTCAACATGTTGGAGGATCCATGACAATATAACTTCTATTCGGATATAGGAAAACATAACCCATTATGTTGTCTTCCTTGTCCAACACCAAATTATAGCATATAATATTTTAGTGAGTGCTCACAATCACAAAAGAGGTCCAAGATAGTATATTTATATGTGAAACCTCTCTTTATTTATTACTTCCTATTAATTGCAACAATGACCAACACTATGTTTGTCAACTCTCAACAATTTTTTTCATCATACTCCTTATATGTGAAGTCATCACTCTCCATTAGATCATTATATAATATTTTTACTTCTTTTATTCTTTTTATTTTGTTTTCTAAGATCAAGGCAAGAAAGCAAAGCCCTCAACTCAAAACTACTCTTTATTATATAACTCTCGGACTTGATTACATAGGTAGGTAAAAAAAATAAAAACTCAAAGACTAAATCATACTAAAACTTTGATTCTACTAGATGACGATAAAACCAAAAGGATCGAACTAAGATAAATGATAAAGATAAAGATGTGATGGTGATACGATACCGGGGCACCTCCCCCAAGCTTGGCACAAGCCAAGGGGAGTGCCCATACCCATGTACTCAAGTCTCTTTCTTCGGAAGTGGTGGTGCAATATTCTTGGTGACAATTCCCATCAGGATGCGATTCTCTTCTTCGAGCTTATAATTTTTTACTTGAGATCCATAATTTCCTTGCGGAGTTTGCCTGTGACAGTTAGAGCACCGTCCACCCTTGGATGCATCCTGGCTGCGGAGGAAAAAGCAACACTCTTTCTCAAGTTAGAGATAAATTTGGCACTGAGAGGTTTGACCGAATTCGGAAGGACCGAGCTCGTGAATTTTTCATGCCTACCATTAGGTTGAGGGAGAGAGGTGACTTCTTTCTCCTCTTCCATAGAACCCACTCTTTTCAGGTAAGCTTCCATATCTTCTTCCGTTGAGCACCCAAAGGGATTAGCTTCTCCGTATTCTCTTGGACCTGGTGTCGGGTGAGAGACACGACTCTCTCTGACCGACTCTTGCAAAGACATCTTGCTTTGGATCTGCTGCAGAAATAGCTCGAAACAAGAATGGAGGATATTGGCGTGATACGGTGGTCAAAACCTTCGGGAGATTATTGTAACGCCCCGGATGTAACCCACCATATTTATACTCCAACTCTTGCCATTTTTGGCTCTAAGTTATGAGATTCCCTTGTGGTTGGGTTTTGTCTTCGTTTTGCATTTTGTTCATGTCATGCATTTCATATCATGTCATCATGTGCATCGCATTTGCATACGTGTTCGTCTCATGCATCCGAGCATTTTCCCCGTTGAACGTTTTGCGATCCGACACTCCTATGTCCTTCGACAGTGCCATTTGTCTCTTTTCTTGAGCAGGTGTTAAACATTCTCGGAGTGGACCGAGATTTGCCAAGCAGCCTTGGTACACTACCGGTAGACCGCCTGTCAAGTTTCGTGCCATTTGGAGTCCGTTTGATACTCCAATGGTTAACCGGGGAACCGTAAAGGCCTCGTGTGTGTTGCAGCCCAACACCCCTCCAAAGTGGCCCAAAACCCATCCAAACCCCCTCCATCCTCTCGACCGTTTGATCATGATCATGTGGCCGAAAACCGCACTCCATTTCGACTCTCCTAGCTCCCTCTACCTATAAATAGACATCCCCTTCGAATTTCACGGTGCAAACCCTAAAAATTCACCCTCTCTGCCGCCGGACACGTCCATCACCGACGCCCGCAGCCAACAGGGGCTTGCCACGTGTCCCCGCGCCGCCGGCCCGCCCGGGCCCGAGGCCGGCCCCTGCGGCCCGCCTCTCCGCCGCCGCCGCCCGCACGAGACCGCGCACGCTCCCGCGTCCCTCCGCCGGCCGCCGCCCTCACCGCGCCGCCTCGCCCGCCGACCGCCCGCCGCCGCAGCACGTCGTCGCCCGGCCGCCGTTCTCCGCCGCGCCACTGCGCCCGACGCCGGTCACCGCGCCCGGCGATGGCGCCCTCGCCGCTCTCCGCCGTCACCGGATCCGGAGTCCCTCGCCGGCGAGCTCCTTCCGTCCACTCCGGCCGCCGCCCCCTGTCAACTCCGGCGATGTCTCCGGCGATCCTAGATCCGCGCGCCCCGATCTGGATCTGAAACCCTAGGTTGACTTCAAAATATCTCCAAGTCATTTTCTTTTACATCCTGGAGCACTTTTCATCATGCCATAACTCCGCATCCGTAGCTCCGTTTTGAGCGTGCCATATATCAAAATGTTCATCATGATGCCCTCTTCATTTTCTTCCATTGCACCATGCTTGTTGAGTCCATCTTGATTCTCAAATGTCTGATGCAAGAGTGCTATAAAATGTCAGTTCGTGTTTCTTAACAGATCTTGAGCATTTGTCATTTTTGCCATGATTATTGTGTGCTGCATATGGTCATGAGCTCTACATGTGTTTTTGGCTATGCCATGCCATCTTTACAGGGGTGTATGCCATGTATTTTTGTGATCAATGTGGTGACTAGAACAAGCATGCAAAGTAGCTCTCGTAATATTGCTGATTTTAGGGACTTAGAATTTCACCGTCATTTCCCTGATGTTATTTTTATGCCATCTATTCATGTTGCTACAGAGAGATCCATGCCTCTTTTGAGTATGTTCAGTAAGGGTGATTTGGGCATATGGTTATGCTCTATCCATCCATACCCATTTTTGCATTTATGGAGTGCCCTAGCATGACTCAATCTTGCTCTACTTTTGCTATAAAATGTTCCTGGTAGATTGCTTACGTGTTAATCAATTTTGCCAAGGTTGTTGTAGTTGATCCATGCATGCTATGAGCTTGTTCTTGCTTTGGTTAGCTTCATGAACATGTCTTATTGATGGTAGTATGCTTGGCTTGTCATGCAATGCCTTGTGTTGAGTGAATCGATCTCACAAACATGCCTTCATAATTCTGTTTTTGCCATGTCCAGTTTTCTGCTAAGTCCGAATCTGTTAACGAAACTTGCTATGTTTACATGGGTGCCATCTTATCTTCTGAGCCTTTTTGGCTTATGGTCAGTAAGTGACTTTTGTTATATGCTTGGAGTAGATTCATGCCATGCCTTGTATTGCTATGATCTGATCCTGTAGCATGTTGCTATCTTGCTCTAAACATTGCTTCCTGATGTTAATTCCTGACATGTTAGTATTTTCACTAAGTCTGTGAAGCTTATATCTTTTGCACTTTTGCCATGCTTGTTTGAACCTGCTCTTGTGTGTTTTAGCCATAGCTCAGTGCTCATCTTTTGTCAAGCATCTTGAGTAGATCACTGTCATGTTCTTTGTTGATATGTTGGAGTGTAGTAGCTTAGTTTCTTGTTGCATTTTAGATGGCCGTGTGCTGTTAATCGCAGAATTGTGCCATTCTTGTTTTGCTTGCCATTTGCAAACTGTGCATCCGTTTCCGGTGATCTTTATATTGATTTCGACCGAAATCAATTCATCTTTCCAGCGGCGTACTTGGTTTACCAAGTTAAAGCCTGGTTCAATCTTTTCCTTCCGGAGCATGCATATGCATTGCATATCACATCCCGCAAATCATGCCATGTTTTGCATCATGTTGCTTGCGCATTGCACCGTGGTTGATTATTGTTTCCTTTGCTTGTGTTCTTGCCTTGGGTAGATCCGGGAGACGAGTACGTGTTCGATGAACTCGTTGAGTACGCTGACGAGGATCAAGCTTACGTCAACCCGGAGAACTTTGCAGGCAAGATGACCATACCCTCGAAATCACTTCTATCTTTGCTTGCTAGTTGCTCACTCTATTGCTATGCCGCGATACCTACCACTTGCTATATCATGCCTCCCATATTGCCATGTCAAGCCTCTAACCCATCTTGTCCTAGCAAACCGTTGTTTGGCTATGTTACCGCTTTGCTCAGCCCCTCTTATAGCGTTGCTAGTTGCAGGTGAAGATGGAGTTTGTTCCTTGATGGAACATGATTATTGTTGGGATATCATTACTATTATATCTTGTTTACTTTAATGCATCTATATACTTTGTAAAGGGTGGAAGGCTCGGCCTTATGCTTGGTGTTTTGTTCCACTCTTGCCGCCCTAGGTTCCGTCATACCGGTGTTATGTTCCTTGATTTTGCGTTCCTTACGCGGTTGGGTTATAATGGGAACCCCTTGACAGTTGACCTTGAAGAAAACTCCTCCAGCAAGGCCCAACCTTGGTTTTACCATTTGCCACCTAAGCCTTTTTCCCTTGGGTTCCGCGGACTCAAGGTCATCTTTATTTTAAACCCCCGGGCTAGTGCTCCTCTGAGTGTTGGTCCAACCTGTCAGCAGCCGGTGGCCACCAGGGGAAACTCTGGGTTGGCCTACCGGAATCTTGGACAATCCGGTGTGCCCAGAGAACAAGATATGTGGAGCTCCTATCAGGATTTGTCAGCACATTCGGGTGGCCTTGCTGGTCTTGTTTTACCATTGTCGAAACGTCTTGTAACCGGGATTCCAAGTCTGATCGGGTCATCCTGGGAGAAGGAATATCCTTCGTTGACCATTAGAGCTTGTGATGGGCTAAGTTGGGACACCCCTGCAGGGATTTGAACTTTCGAAAGCCGTGCCCGCGGTTATGGGCAGATGGGAATTTGTTAATATCCGGTTGTAGAGAACTTGAAACTTAACTTAATTAAAATGAATCAACAGCGTGTGTAGCCGTGATGGTCTCTTTTCGGCGGAGCCCGGGAAGAGAACACGGTTTCGTGTTATGCTTGAACGTATGTAGTTTCTGGATCACTTCTTGATCTTTATAGCTTCTCGACCGTGCTTTGCTTCTCTTCTCACTCTCATTTGCGTAAGTTAGCCACCATATATGCTAGTGCTTGCTGCAGTTCCACCTCACTACCTTTTCCTACTCAAGCTTAAATAGTCTTGATCACGAGGGTGTGAGATTCCTGAGTCCGTGTGACTCACAGATTACTTCCAAAACAAGATGCAGGTGTCGATAATACCAATGCAGGGAATGCGACCGAACTCAAGTGGGAGTTTGACAAGGATTCTAGACGATACTATGTTTCCTTTCCGAACAATCAGTAGTGGAGCCCAGTTGGGGCAATCGGGGATCTATGCATTTGGAGTTGTCTTTATTTTGGTTCCGTAGTCGGACCTTGATTGTATTCTGGATGATGTAATGCTATATTTATGTATTGTGTGAAGTGGCGATTGTAAGCCAAATCTTTATCTCTTTCTTATTCGGGACATGGGATGTGTAAAGATCACCCCTCTTGCGACATGCCTACTATGCGGTTATGCCTCTAAGTCGTGGGTGTTACAAGTTGGTAATTAGAGCCTTCCCCGACTTAGGAGCCCCCTGCTTGATCGAATTGCTGGCGTTGTTGAGTCTAGCAAAATGTTTTGAGTCTTATAGGATTATATATATATCAGAGAGTAGGATTCTTTTTACTCCTTAGTCCCTTCGTCGCTCTCGTGAGGCATCCTGACGTAGAGTTTTGACTCTTCTCTCCTCAAATTTCACTAAATTTTTTTTAGGATCACGCGGTTATCTTGGAATCGTTCCGATGGTTTTGTGACGAGAAAATTGTTCTTGGTGCCTCCTGACATTTAGGGGTTGTGGCAGTGTCCCCGGGAGTTGAGCTCCGAGGTGTTGTCGTCACAATTTTATCGTTGCAGTTCTGGAATACCTGAGTTTCGCCGACATCGAAAATCTCTTTTATGTAGTTGTTGGTGAGATAACCTCGACGCCACCCAGTACTGGGGCGGGAGTTCGGGAGTATTGCCATAACTCGTATGACGGATGCTTTTCGAAGGTTGAGGTAAATGATTTCCGAGGGTTTCTTGGTTATGTGTTGAAGGATGGATACAGCTGGATGTAGGATTTGCTAGTTTTGGGTGAGATATTATGCTTCCCCTGTATCCCCAACACCTGATTGCATAACCAGAAACTTTCGGGAGTTTCATAGGTGGGAATTCATGTAGCTCTAGTATTTCTTCCCGCAGATATTTGGTTTGTGATTGGGTAATCCTTACCAATTATTTGTCCATATCCGTACCTTGTTGTTTTATTCATCTATCTCTATCTAAGTAGCTTCTCAATTTATGGAAGTGTGATCATTTACTTTGGAATTCATTCATTCATTCTTGTTCGAATGTTAAGGCTATATGTTGCAATTTCGATCCTTTGATTTAGCTTGAATATATGTCTGTCAAGATGCTAACGGATGTCAACCTCTTCAGGATGGCTCCTCCAACGCGTCAGAATCCAGAACCTCCGCCACCACCTCCACCTCCGGAGGCATGGCAAGCTATCATGGCTGCTACAAACGCCAACACGCAGATACTTTTGCAACTCTTGCAAGAGCGCAACCAAGGAAATCAAGGCCATGGCAACAATCAAGCTCAGTTTGCTACCCTCAACCAGTTCCTCACAAACCGACCGAAGTCCTTTAGTAACCGTGTCGAGGCCACAGACCTTGACGATTGGCTCGTGGATATCTGCAAACATTTTGAGTGTAGCAACGTCAGGCCTGAGGACTTTGTCAAGTTTGCTTCGTTCCAACTCAAAGACCAAGCTGCTGAGTGGTATCAACAATACAAAGATTCCAGAGGAGGCCGTGTGATTACCTGGGATGATTTCCGCCGAGACTTCAAAGCTCACCACATTCCTCAAAGTGTTGTTGAGAGTAAGCGCGAGGATTTCCGCAATCTGAAGCAAGGCAGCTTGTTTGTTTACCAATACAACATCCTGTTCCAGAGGCTCGCTCGCTTCGCCAAACAAGGCGTCCCTGATGAGAAGAGCATGATTTATCAATTCAGAGGTGGCCTCAGAGAAGATCTGCAACTAGCTCTTGTGCTTTTTGAGCCGACCAAATATGATGATTTCTACAACATGGCACTAAAGCAAGAGGCCGCTCAGCTCAAGTGTGATGCATCAAAGAAGAGAGTCAGGGATGCAACTCCTTATTCTTCTTCAACTCAAGTGGCAGCTAAGCAGCAAAAGTACTGGTTGCCTCCTCCTCCTCCGTTCCGTCAGCCTTACCAGCAGAAGAGCAAAGGTGGCAATGGATCTTCCCACCCACCCAACCCAGGCTATCAGAACAAAGCTCCATCTCATGCTCCAAGGTCAAGTGCTCCGTATCACCGGCCGCTCTCAGAGGTTACTTGCAACAAGTGTCAGCAGAAAGGGCACTATGGGAGCAAATGCTTCAACCAGAGGCGTCTTCCGCCTGCTCCTCCTGTGAGATCTACCAGCAATGTAGTGGTCAAGCATAATCCCAAGTTCGCAAAGGTCAACATGATGAACGCAGCTCAGGCAGAGGACTCTTCAGAAGTGATCATGGGTAATCTTCCTGTTAATGATATTCCTGCAAAAGTTCTTTTTGACACAGGTGCATCACTTAGTTTCATCTCAAGACCATTTGCATCTAAGCATGAGTTGGCTTTCCAAGTTTTGCCTAGTCCGCTAGCAGTTGTCTCACCGGGTAAACGCATGAACGCTAACTCCATGGTTCCGGATGTGTCTATCAAGATGGGCGACTATAAATTTCTGTCATCTCCGATTGTTCTTGGTAACTCAGATATTGATCTAATTCTCGGCATGGACTGGCTTTCTAAGCACAAGGCTCAACTTGATTGTGCTGCCAGGCAGATTCAATTGACACACCCGTCTGAGGATGTGATCATCTATGCCGCTCGTGATGATACCATTCGACTGGTTTCTCTCAACGAGAAGGGAGAGTTGAATGCCATATCTCAGATTCCAGTCGTTTGTGAATATCAAGACGTCTTTCCAGAAGAGCTTCTAGGAATGCCTCCTCACCGGCCAGTTGAATTCCTCACCAATCTTGAGCCTGGCACGGAACCTGTTTGCAAACGTCCTTACAAGCTTGGACTAGAAGAGTTGAAGGAGCTGAAGAAACAACTCGATATACAAGAGCGTATGGCTCTGATCCGACCGAGTTCTTCTCCATGGGGTTGTGGTGTTCTTTTGTCAAGAAGAAGGATGGCACGGACCGACTCTACGTCGACTACCGTCCATTGAACAAGAAGACCATAAAGAACAAGTACCCACTTCCCAACATCAATGAGCTATTCGAACAACTCAAAGGTGCTCAAGTATTCTCCAAGCTTGACCTCCGTATGGGCTATCATCAGATTCACATTCGTGAACAAGATATCCCGAAGACAACATTCAGAACAAGCTATTGTTCCTATGAATACACTGTCATGTCTTTCATCCTTGTCAATGCTCCTCCAACGTTCTCTTGCATGATGAACTTCATCTTCAACCCTTACACAAATGACTTCGTCTTGGTATATCTCGACGACATTTTGGTCTTTTCCAAGAACAAAGAGGATCATGCCAAGCACTTGGGATTGGTGATGGACAAACTCAGAGAACATCAGTTCTATGCGAAGTTTTCAAAGTGCGAGTTTTGGCTCGATGAGGTTCTCTACCTTGGGCATATCATATCCGCCAAGGGCATAACTGTTAATCCTGAGAAGGTGTCTACAATCGTGAATTGGGAACCGCCTCAGAATGTGAAGCAGCTCCGCAGTTTCCTTGGGCTTGCAAGCTATTGTCGAAGATTCGTTGAGAATTTCTCTAAGATCGCGAAGCCTCTTTCCAACCTCCTCCAGAAGCATGTGAAGTATGTCTGGACGCCTGAATGTGACATCGCCTTCAATACCCTCAAAGAGAAGTTAGTCACAGCTCCAGTTCCGACTCCTCCTGATGAATCCAAACCATTCGAAGTGTTCTGTGATGCTTCCCTTCAAGGTCTCGGTGCTGTGTTAATGCAAGAGAAGAAAGTTGTGGCCTATACCTCTCGCCAGTTGAAGCCCAACAAAAAGAACTACCCCACTCATGACCTCGAGTTGGTGGCAGTTGTCCATGCTCTGTTAACATGGAGACATCTCTTGTTGGGAAGGAAAGTGGACATCTTCACTGATCATAAGAGTCTCAAGTAAATCTTCACTCAGCCCAACCTCAACCTCAGGCAGACTCGTTGGGTCGAAATGATTCAAGAGTATAATCCGAGTATTGAATATACTCCAGGCAAGGCCAATGTCATTGTAGACGCTTTGAGAAGGAAGGCTTACTGCAACAGTTTAATTCTCAAGCCCTTCCAACCGGATCTTTGTGAAGCTTTCCGCAAACTTAATCTCCAAGTTGTTCCTCCAGGATTTCTTGCCAACCTCCAAGTCTCTCCTACTTTGGAAGATCAAATTTGTGAGGCACAACTTCTTGATGCAATGGTGAAGAAGGTGAAAAATGGGATTGCCAAGAGCCAACCCAAGTATAAGTGCTATCGCCTTGATGACAAAGATACTCTATTCTTCGAGGATCGAATTGTGGTTCCTAAGGGTGACCTTCATAAATTCATTATGAACGAGGCTCACAATTCACTCCTATCCATTCATCCTGGAAGTACAAAGATGTACCATGACCTCAAGCAGTCGTATTGGTGGACTCGAATGAAGCGAGAAATTGCTCAGCTCGTGAATGAATGTGATGTCTGCAGAAGAGTGAAAGCAGAACACCAATGGCTAGCTGGTCTCCTCCAACCTCTTGCCATTCCAGAATGGAAGTTTGACCATATTGAGATGGACTTCATGACTGGATTTCCCAAGTCCAAGCGTGGCAATGATGCTATCTTTGTTGTCATCGACAAGCTTACAAAAGTGGCTCATTTTCTTCCTATCAAAGAATCTATCACAGCAGCTCAGTTGGCAGAGCTATATACCTCCAGGATTGTCTCCTTGCACGACATTCCGCAGTTGATATCTTCAGATCGTGGAATCATCTTTACTTCTAAGTTCCGGGATTCCTTTCAGAAGGCCATGGGCACCAACATTCGCTTCAGCACATCCTTCCATCCTCAAACTAGTGGACAAGTCGAGCGAGTCAATCAAATTCTTGAAGATATGCTCAGGGCTTGTGTCATTTCTTTCGGTATGAAGTGGGAAGATTGTCTTCCATATGCCGAGTTCTCCTACAACAACAGCTTCCAAGCGAGTTCGGGCAAGGCCCCATTCAAGATTCTCTATGGCAGAAAGTGCCGTACTCCTCTTAATTGGTCAGAGACTGGTGAACGCCAACTTCTTGGCAATGACTTAATCACAGAAGCTGAATAAATGTGCAAAGTCATCCGTGAAAATCTCAAAGCCGCGCAATCGCGCCAGAAGAGTTACTATGATAGCAAGCATCGTGACTTGGCTTTCGAGATCGAAGACCATGTCTACCTCCGCGTCTCTCCAATGAAAGGTACTCGTCGCTTCGGTATCAAAGGGAAGCTTGCCCCTAGATACGTGGGTCCTTTCAAGATCATTGGCAAAAGAGGCGATCTCGCCTATCAACTTGAGCATACATCCAACTTTGCAAACGTGCACGACGTGTTTCACGTGTCACAGCTTCGCAAGTGTTTCAAGACTCCTAACCGCACCATCAACTTCGAAGAGATTGATCTCCAGGAAGACCTGTCTTATCATGAGCATCCCGTTGATATTTTTGAAGAAACTGAGCGCAAGACTCGCAACAAGTCTATCAAATTCCTGAAAGTGAAGTGGTCACATCATTCCGACCGAGAAGCCACCTGGGAACGCGAGGACCACCTCCGTTACGAATATCCGGAGTTCTTTCAGTCCTAGATCTCGGGACGAGATCCTTTCGTAGTGCTGGAGTGTTGTAACGCCCCGTATGTAACTTGCCATATTTGTATTCCAACTCTTGCCATTTCAGCACTAAGTTATGATATTCCCTCGTGGTTGGGTTTTGTCTTTGTTTTGCTTTTTGTCCATGTCATGCATCTCATATCATTTCATCATGTGCATCGCATTTTCATACGTGTTTGTCTCATGCAGCCGAGCATTTTCCCCGTTGTCCGTTTTGCATTCCGGCACTCCTACGTCCTCCGGCGTCCACTTTTTGCCTCTTTTTGTGTGTGGGTGTTAAACATTCTCGGACTGGACCGTGACTTGCAAGCGGCCTTGGTATACTACCGGTAGACCGCCTGTCAAGTTTCGTGCCATTTGGAGTTCGTTTGATACTCCAACGGTTAACCGAGGAACCGTAAAGGCCTCGTGTGTGTTGCAGCCCAACACCCCTCCAAAGTGGCCCAAAACCCATCCAAACCCCCTCCATCCTCTCGACCGTTTGATCACGACCGTGTGGCCGAAAACCGCACTCCATTTGGACTCTCCTAGCTCCATCTACCTATAAATAGACACCCCCTTCGAATTTCATGGTGCAAACCCTAAAAATTCACCTTCTCCGCCGCCGGACGTTTCCGCCGGCACCGGAAACGTCCACTGCCGACGCCCGCAGCCAACAGGGGCTTGCCACGTGTCCCCGCGCCGCCCCCGCGCCGCCGGCCCGCCTCTCCGCCGCCGCCGTCCGTGCGAGACCGCGCCCGCTCCCGCATCCCTCCGCCGGCCGCCGCCCTCGCCACGCCGCCTCGCCCGCCGACCGCCCGCCGCCGCCGCACGTCGTCGCCCAGCCGCCTTTCTCCGCCATGCCACTGTGCCTGATGCCGGTCACCACGCCCTCGCCGCTCTCCGCCATCACCGGATCCGGAGTCCCTCGCCGGTGAGCTCCTTCCGTCCACTCCGTCCGCCGCGCCCTGTCAACTCCGGCGACGTCTCCGGTGATCCTCGATCCACACGCCTGATCCGGATCTGGATCTGAAACCCTAGGTTGACTTCAAAATATCAAGTCATTTTGTTTTACATCCTGGAGCACTTTTCATCATGCCATAACTCCACATCCGTAGCTCCGTTTTGAGCATGCCATATATCAAAATGTTCATCATGATGCCCTCTTCATTTTGTTCCATTGCACCATGCTTTTTTGAGTCCATATTGATGCCCAAATGTCTGATGCAAGAGTGCTATAAAATGTTAGTTCCTATTTCTTAACAGATCTTAAGCATTTGTCATTTTTGCCATGATTATTGTGTGCTGCATATGGTCATGAGGTCTACATGTGTTTTGGGCTATGCCATGCCATCTTTACAGGGGTGTATGCCATGTATTTTTGTGATCAATGTGGTGACTAGAACAAGCATGCAAAGTAGCTCTTGTAATATTGCTAATTTCAGGGACTTAGAATTTCACTGTCATTTCCCTAATGTTATTTTTATGCCATGTATTCATGTTGCTACAGAGAGATCCGTGCCTCTTTTGAGTATGTTCAGTAAGGGTGATTTGGGCATATGGTTATGATCTATCCATCCATACCCCTGTTTGCATTTATGGAGTGCCCTAGCATGACTCAATCTTGCTCTACTTTTGCTATAAAATGTTCCTGGCAGATTGTTTACGTGTTAATCAATTTTGCCAAGGTTGTTGTAGTTGATCCATGCATGCTATGAGCTTGTTCTTGCTTTGGTTAGCTTCATGAACATGTCTTATTGCTGGTAGTATGCTTAGCTTGTCATGCAATGCCTTGTGTTGAGTGAATCGAGCTCGCAAACATGCCTTCATAATTCTGTTTTTTCCATGTCCAGTTTTCTGTTAAGTTTGAATCTGTTAACGAAACTTGCTATGTTTACATGGGTGCCATCTTATCTTCTGATCCTTTTTGGCTTATGGTCAATAAGGGACTTTTGTTATATGCTTGGAGTAGATTCATGCCACGCCTTGTATTGCTATGATCTGATCCTGTAGAATGTTGCTATCTTGCTCTAAACATTGCTTCCTGATGTTAATTCCTGACATATTAGTATTTTCACTAAGTCTGTGAAGCTGATATCTTTTGCACTTTTGCCATGCTTGTTTGAACCTGCTCTTGTGTGTTTTAGCCGTAGCTCAGTGTTCATCTTTTGTCAAGCATCTTGAGTAGATCACTGCCATGTGATTTGTTTATATGTTGGAGTGTAGTAGCTTAGTTTCTTGTTGCATTTTAGATGGCAGCATGCTGTTAATCGCAGAATTGTGCCATTCTTGTTTTGCTTGCCATTTGCAAACCGTGCATCCGTTTCCTGTGATCTTTATATCGATTTCGACCGAAATCAACTCATCTTTCCAGCGGCGCACTTGGTTTGCCAAGTTGAAGCCTGGTTCAATCTTTTCCTTCCAGAGCATGCATATGCATTGCATATCACATCCCACAAATCAAGCCATGTTTTGCATCATGTTGCTTGCGCATTGCACCGTGGTGGATTGTTGTTTCCTTTGCTTGTGTTCTTGCCTTGGGTAGAGCCGAGAGACGAGTACGTGATCGAGGAACCCGTTGAGTACGCTGACGAGGATCAAGCTTATGTCAAGCCGGAGAACTTTGCAGGCAAGATGACCATACCCTCGAAATCACTTCTATCTTTGCTTGCTAGTTGGTCGCTCTATTGCTATGCTGCAATACCTACCACTTGCTATATCATGCCTCCCATATTGCCATGTCAAGCCTCTAACCCACCTTGTCCTAGCAAACCATTGTTTGGCTATGCTACCGCTTTGCTCAGCCCCTCTTATAGCGTTGCTAGTTGCAGGTGAAGTTGGAGTTTGTTCCTTGATGGAACATGATTATTGTTGGGATATCATTACTATTATGTCTTGTTTACTTTAATGCATCTATATACTTGGTAAAGGGTGGAAGGCTCGGCCTTATGCCTAGTGTTTTGTTCCACTCTTGCCGCCCTAGTTTCCGTCATACCGGTGTTATGTTCCTTGATTTTGCGTTCCTTACGCGGTTGGGTTATAATGGGAACCCCTTGACAGTTCGCCTTGAATAAAACTCCTCCAGAAAGGCCCAACCTTGGTTTTACCATTTGCCTCCTAAGCCTTTTTACCTTGGGTTCCGCAGACTCAAGGGTCATCTTTATTTTAAACCCCCGGGCCAGTGCTCCTCTGAGTGTTGTTCCAACCTGTCAACAGCCGGTGGCCACCAGGGGCAACTCTGGGTTGGCCTACCGGAATCTTGCACAATCTGGTGTGCCCTGAGAACGAGATATGCGCAACTCCTGTCAATTCGGTGTGCACTAGCATATATGGTGGCTAACTTACGCAAAATAGAGCGAGAAGAGAAGCAAAGCACGGTCGAGAAGCTATAAAGATCAAGAAGTGATCTTGAAACTACTTACGTTCAAGCATAACACGAAACCGTGTTCTCTTCCCGGACTCCGCCGAAAAGAGACCATCATGGCTACACACGCTGTTGATTCATTTTAATTAAGTTAAGTTTCAAGTTCTCTACAACCAGATACTAACAAATTCCCATCTGCCCATAACCGCGGGCACGGCTTTCGAAAGTTCAAATCCCTGCAGGGGTGTCCCAACTTAGCCCATCACAAGCTCTCACGGTCAACGAAGGATATTCCTTCTCCTAGGAAGACCCGATCTGTCGTGGAATTGTCACGACAGATGTCCTTAGTGGGAGGACTTAGTCGCGAGGCCAACGCATGTATGTGGTAGCTTGAGAGGGGTTGAGCGGAATCGAGAGACGCAACACAAGACAAGGGTTTAGACAGCTTCGGGCCCCGGGAAACATCATCCAGTAATAACCCTACATGCTGTTTGTGGCTAGGTCTCATTATGATCATCAGGGAGTCGCCGGTAAGCCGGCTCTTTGTGTCTAGCCCTAGAGATTATTTTCTGTCCCTCTTTGGGGAGCCCTGCCCCTCCTTATATATGTTGAAGGGGCTGGTTACATGTGGAGTCCTAGTAGGACTAGGACTAGTCTATCCTTTCTTACAAGTTGAATACAAGTCCGGATCTTGCTTCCTCGTAAAGGAAATATTCGTCATCCCTTTCCTCTTAAGCCGGACCACCATAATATGAGGCGGCCTTCTGGTCCTTGGGCCTAGTCCTTTATCTGACCCGCCGTCGGAGCCATCCATGAGTCGCAAAGCTCGTGAGTCTTCAGACCAGTGAACCGCCAGTCTCATAAGTCGCCAATCCTCTAGCGGGTTACCAATGAAACGCCAAGTCCCAGCCGGGTCATATATCCGGCCGGGTCATACCACGGGGTATATCCCCGACATTAGCCCCCAGTTTAATTTGGATTTATCCATGTTAAACTGAACCTGTAAAATAAACACAAGAACAAACTTGATAGGTTGTGCTCCGAGTTAAATATTTTCCTGAACCTGCACCTGATCATCCTTAAGGCCTTGTCATTTCCTCCTGGCTGCGCATTCATGATCTAATAGAAAATCTCCTTTAGCAGATGTGTTCAAACATTACCAATGCAAAAAATTCAAGCACTTCTTCTGAAAAATCCGGGTCAATAGGCCAGCTTATTAACCAATTTGCTGACATTGACTCTTGTAGAAAAACATTAAAAGAAATAATCCATTTGAATCGGTTTCCAAAGCGCCGACTTAATAAATATTTGTGTTGAAAAAACTCATCTGACTTTCAACCGGCTTGTAGAACTTGCCGGTTTATCATTGCCAAAATATCCGGTTTGTAAGTATTGATAGCACCGGGTCATAATTGTTGCCGACGCTAGGTCATAGTTATTGGTGACGCCGGGTCAATCTGATTTACTGAAAACTGAGAATTTGAAGATTTTTTCTCCCTTATATCCATATTACCTGTAGCCCCCAAGTCTTGAGCAGAAACAAAGTGATGACTTAAGACTTGCTTCAAATATAAATACCGCCACTTTGAAGAAATCCATGTTGTTCATCTTAGTCACTAGTAAAGACTGAATACTCCATATATGTAGCCCCCAAGTGCCGGGTTGTCATGCTTGCAGCAACCTGGGACTTGTAATTGCCTTATACTCATAAAAAACTATAACTAGTGTAGCCCCAAGGGCCGGGTCATTATGCAATAATTAGCAGGGACTTTATAAATATGATTGAACAACAACGTGTAGCCCCCAAGGGCCGGCTCAGTAAGATAATATTAAGCTAGGACTTTATATATACTTCTTTTGAAAAGAACATCATATCATGTAACCCCCATCACGGGGCTTGAACCCACGTCCACAAGGTTAAGAGCTTTGTGCTTTACCAACTGAGCAGTGGACCCTTCAATATAATGGAATAAAACTTGTGTACCTTGATTCATTGGCAGGAGCAATTGGTAGCCCCCAAGGGCCGGCTCATTATGATGTGATGAGTCGGGTCTTCAATAATGCCAGTAAAATTGTCTTTGCATTAGCCCCCAAGTGCCATGGTGCATGCTGGCAGTGACATGGGACTTGCATATTTGATGTGATCTCAAACTGAATAATGTAGCCCCCAAGTACCGGGTCGTAAGCCTACAGCAACTTGGGACTATTCCTTTCATTGTAGAATAAATCATATCCATTGGTAAAATAATAGCCTTTGCGCCAAAGCGAATTTGAATACCTTATCTCTTGACAAGTAAATCCGGAGTTTAAATACTCGGCAGCTCTTGGCCGATGGCGATTTAATATGCCTCCATTGTAAGCCGGAATTTTTATAACCTGGCGGCTTATAGCCTTTGAGAAAATCAAGGATTGATAACCCTTTTGAGACACCAATTTCAATCTTTGATGATGGGATGGAACTTAATCCTTTATGTAAATCATAGCTCTGTAAATCCTGCACAGAGTTTAAACAACATATGCCCTGGCGGCTTAACGTCAAAAGCCAGGGCAGGTAACTACTCAAATGTAGTCTTATCCTGCACATAAGTAAATCACAAGATCCCCTGGCGGTTTACCACAGGGCGGATCATAATATCCCACATATAACCATTGTGATATTTAATTTGTACTGCTGGTTTACATGACCTGTGCAGTAAGGGTGATAACCCAATCCTTAGAAGCCAATACTTCCAAATATATGATGATTGTCACATGCTGGCGACTTATCGTCCAAAGCCAAGCCAGGTTTAAACGAAACCACACTCATATGCTTCAGATATGAGCAAAAAGGATCAAAAATCCAAAGATTGTTTGCAAAAACTTAAACCAAATAAAAATCGAGGTTTCTGATTCGAATACGATCAGTAAATCGTTCCAAAGGGGTTAAGCTAGGATTCGAATACGATCATGTAGCCCCCAGTGGTTTTGGCGTTGCGCCGATCAAGAGGGTACCGACAGCTATGTTCTCTTTGGTTCGAATACGACCTATGTTTGAACAGGAAGCCCCCAAATGACCTTGAGAGGTTTTTAACGACCCTGATTCGAATACGATCCAAGTCGGACCCAAAAGGGTTAAGCTATGATTTGGATACGATCAAGAAGCCCCTAGTGGGTTTGGCTTTGCGCCGATCAAAAGGGTTACGACAGCTATGTTCTCTTTGGTTCGAATACGACCTATGTTTGAACAGGAAGCCCTCAAGTGACCATATAAATTTTGGCATCACGCCCATCAAAAGGGTACCGACAGCTATGCTCGATGAGCAGGAAGCCCCCAAATGACCATAATAAGGTAAGCCGTAAGGCAGGATATCCATGTTTGAACCGCGCATCATGGCAGCAAGTTCTCTTTGGCAACCTTTAATTTTTCTGAGAACTCGAATCTTGCGAGAGATTAATTCTTCTTGAACCGGAACTTTAAACCGGATTCAAGGAACTTTAAACCGGATTTGAAAGCTTCCAAACTTTGTGGGAGACAGATTGTCCTTGAGCCGGATGTTTCAACCAGATTTGAGAAAAAGCTTTGTAAGAGACAAATTTACCTTGAGCCGGATGTTTGAACCGGATTTGAGAGCTTCAAAGATTTGCGGGAGAGAGATGTCTCTTGAACCGGATTTTAAACCGGAATCTTTATTTTGAGCCGGAAATTTTCTGACGGCCTTTTAAGTTTTCACCAATATGGCGGTAGCCTCCGAGACCGGGTTATCTTCCCTCCAATGATCCGGAGTTCTCTTCCCTCCAATGATCCCGAGTTCTTGAATCTGCTTTAAATTGGCAATCATTTACTGAGTCATGTCATCGTAGCCCCCGAGTCTCGAGGCGACTCGAGGAGTTGTCTTGAGATTCTCCATATTTGACCGTGATATAAACCGGATTGAGTCAGTCAACAGCTCAGTGATATAACTTATCCTACATTGGAGAACTTACAAGCCAGAGTAATTGCTCTTTTAAATAAAAGTAATATGTAATATAAAAATATATTGGATGGATTTCACTTGATATGTTAAACCAGAAATCATCCACTGCAGAGTTGATGATCACCATGGTGAAGCTGAAATCAAGCACGACCGAGTTGGCTGCAGGAGCAGATAGATGAGCCGGCCGTGGCGTTGTAAGCCGGTACGGACGGGAGAGTCGGCCGCGACATTGTAAGTCAACACGAACACGGGTGAGTCGGCCGCGGGCACGGATGACGAGTCAGTCGCGTGTGTTGATGTAGCGGAGGTGACAACTCGCGAACGTATCCATCGAGCCGCATGGTGCGGAAAAGCACTGGTGCACAAGTGACATTGGCGCCCGCCCCTTATGCGACACCTTTGTAATGAATGACGGTCCTACAAAAAAATATCACAGACCAAAGTAATTGTTCTTTAATGAAAATATTATGTGCTAATAAAATAAATTTGGATGGATTTCACCTGATGTCTTTGAAGACTGATGATCTGTACATAGAATTCTTGCACAGAGTTGTGGTAGTGCTCGACAATACTTTTTAGACAGCCAACACAAATCGCCAGGACTTGTGCTCTGGTTGAGTTCGCAGCGTGGTCTTCAAAATAATTATGCATGCATGCACTTCCTTTTCACGTGAATGCTCACAGCGCTCCAGGATGTAGCTTCTGCACTTGTACATGCAGCTTGTCTCTATTTGCTTCTCCGTTCACAATCTCCACTTCAATCATTCTTCTGGGATTCCATAAAAACACCTGCGACACAACAAAGACTGGGGCGACTCATGGCAGCAAGGTGGCGGCTTTGCGGCAATGGTCAGCGAGCAGCCGTCTCCGGCAGTTCGGAAGGCAGGGGCGCGGCTGGCAGTTTGGGGCGCATCCAAGACGGCCCAGCGCCGGCTCACTGACAGTGAGGCAAGAAGAACTGACTTGCGGGGCTCGGGAGTCGGGCCGCAGTGGAACGGAGGGCGGCCGAAGCGCGCGGATGCGGAGGCAAGGTGCAACAGTGGAGGGCCGCGGTGACTTGGGCGTCGAGGCGGCCGGCGGCTCACGGCGATGGCGAAACCACTCTGCCCGAGTCGGCAACGGCGGCTCAAAGCAGTTTTGGCAAGGCAGCACCGCGATAGTGGCCTCGGTATTGTGTGACTTTGGCGAGGGCGAGGCTGACCGTTTGTTGTAACGGGAGCGAGCGTGGCAAAAACGGTCAATGGAGCAAAATCCTGGTGAAAAACTTCTCTGCTCAACCTGTCCTTGCATATGTACATACTGCCGAATTTGTAATGGAGGCAGAGGCGTGCGGCCGGCTTGGCATGGCCAGCGAGTCCAAGGTCGTCTAGGCAGAGGCGAGCCCGTTGACTGCGGCAGCAGATGTGCGCCCAGCGAGGAGCGGAAAGGCCGGGGCAGCTCGGCAGCCCGGCGGCTCATGGGTGAGAGGCGCAGCAGCAGAAGGAGCAGCCGGGCGGCCAGTCCCAGTGAGAACAGTTCGACGGTGGGAGAGAAGACGAGGCGTGGCCGGCTTGATGATGCAGTCCGTGCAGGGCGGCTCGGAACGAGGTGACAACAGCGTAGTCCCAGTCCTTGTCCGGGTTGTTCTTTGGTTTGACTTCCACATGGTATCTTTCAGATCATGGTCTCTTTTTCTCTTATGGTAATTTTCTTTTGAGGACCTGAGTACTGGTACTTGCATCTAGTACCCAGAAAGTTTGCTTTGAAAACCTGGGAATTTGAAGCGAACCCGTATACGTGAGATGCACTGGATACGATCCGCTTTATGCGTAGCTCAAAACAATCAATGAGGATATGATTTGTAATGACCTTGAAGTGTGAAACTTCTGTCCATCTTGGCTTCTAACGGCGACCCAGTGAAAATTGATCTGGTTTTGATGGATCGTTCAGCCACGGCGGCACGCACTACGCAACCCTAATTTTCTTGATCTGAAATCTTGTATATCTCGCTTTGACTGATCGTTGATGATGTTATCTTCTGTGCCGGCTCTTTTTCATCCGGCTTATCGTGTGCTTCTCGATCCCATGAAGAAATCCCTCCAAGAAACTCAACACCATCATGCGCAGGCCCCATGGTGGGCGCCAACTGTCGTGGAATTGTCATGACAGATGTCCTTAGTGGGAGGACTTAGTCGCGAGGCCAACGCATCTATGTGGTAGCTTGAGAGGGGTTGAGCGGAATCGAGAGACGCAACACAAGACGAGGGTTTAGATAGCTTCGGGCCCCAGGAAATATCATCCGGTAATAACCCTACATGCTGTTTGTGGCTAGGTCTCATTATGATCATTAGGGAGTCGCCGGTAACAGCTTCGGGCCCCGGGAAACATCATCCAGTTCAAGAGACATCTTTCTCCCGCAAAGCTTTGAAGCTCTCAAATCCGGTTCAAACATCCGGCTCAAGGTAAATTTGTCTCTTACAAAGCTTTTTCTCAAATCCGGTTGAAACATCCGGCTCAAGGACAATCTGTCTCCCACAAAGTTTGGAAGCTTTCAAATCCGGTTTAAAGTTCCGGTTCAAGAAAAATTAATCTCTCGCAAGATTCGAGTTCTCAGAAAAATTAAAGTTTGCCAAAAAGAGCTTGCTGCCATGATGCGCGGTTCAAACATGGATATCCTGCCTTATGGCTTACCTTATTATGGTCATTTGGGGGCTTCCTGCTCATCGAGCATAGCTGTCGGTACCCTTTTGATCGGCACGATGCCAAAATTTATATGGTCACTTGGGGGCTTCCTATTCAAACATAGGTCGTATTCGAACCAAAGAGAACATAGATGTCGTAACCCTTTTGATCGGCGCAAAGCCAAACTCACTAGGGGCTTCTTGATCGTATCCAAATCATAGCTTAACCCCTTTTGGGTCCGACTTGGATCGTATTTGAATCAGGGTCGTTAAAAACCTCTCAAGGTCATTTGGGGGCTTCCTGTTCAAACATAGGTCGTATTCGAACCAAAGAGAACGTAGCTGTCGGTACCCTCTTGATCGGCGCAACGCCAAAGCCACTGGGGGCTACATGATCGTATTCGAATCCTAGCTTAACCCCATTGGAACGATTTACTGATCGTATTCAAATTAGAAACCTCGATTTTTATTTGGTTTAAGTTTTTGCCAAAAATCTTTTGGATTTTTGACCCTTTTTGCTAATATCTGAAGCATATGAGTGTGGTTTCGTTTAAACTCGGCTTGGCTTTGGACGATAAGTTGCCAGCATGTGACAATCATCATATATTTGGAAGTATTGGCTTCTAAGGATTGGGTTATCACCCTTACCGCACAGGTCATGTAAACCGGCAGTACAAATTAAATATCACAATGGTTATATGTGGGATATTATGATCCGCCCTGTGGTAAACCGCCAGGGGATCTTGTGATTTACTTATGTGCAGGATAAGACTACATTTGAGTAGTTACGTGCCCTGGCTTTTGACGTTAAGCCGCCAGGGCATATGTTGTTTATACTCTGTGCAGGATTTACAGAGCTATGATTTACATAAAGGATTAAGTTCCAGTCCATCATCAAAGATTGAAATTGGTGTCTCAAAAGGGTTATCAATTCTTGATTTTCTCAAAGGCTATAAGCCGACGAGTTATAAAATTCCGGCTTACAATGGAGGCATATTAAATCGCCATCGGCCAAGAGCCGCCGGGTATTTAAAATCCGGATTTACTTGTCAACAGATAAGGTATTCAAAGTCGCTTTGGCACAAAGGCTATTATTTTACCAATGGATATGATTTATTCTACAATGAAAGGAATAGTCCCAAGTTGCTGCAGGCTTACGACCCGGTACTTGGGGGCTACATTATTCAGTTTGAGATCACATCAAATATGCAAGTCCCATGTCACTGCCAGCATGCACCATGGCACTTGGGGGCTAATGCCAAGACAATTTTACTGGCCTTATTGAAGACCCGACTCATCACATCATACTGAGCCGGCCCTTGGGGGCTACCAATTGCTCCTGTCAACGATTCAAGGTACACAAGTTTTATTCCATTATATTGAAGGGTCCACTACTCAGTTGGTAAAGCACAAAGCTCTTAACCTTGTGGACATGGGTTCAAGCCCCATGATGGGGGTTACATCATATGATGTTCTTTTCAAAAGAAGTATATATAAAGTCCCAGCTCAATATTATCTTACTGAGCTGGCCCTTGGGGGCTACACGTTGTTGTTCAATCATATTTATAAAGTCCCTGCTCAATATTGCATAGTGACCCAACCCTTGGGGGCTACACTGGTTATAGTTTTTTATGAGTATAAGGCAATTACAAGTCCCAGGTTGCTGCAAGCATGACAACCCGGCACTTCGGGGCTACATATATGGAGTATTCAGTCTTTACTAGTGACTAAGATGAACAACATGGATTTATTCAAAGTGGCATTATTTATATTTGAAGCAAGTCTTAAGTCATCAATTTGTTTCTGCTCAAGACTTGGGGGCTACAGGTAATATGGATATAAGGGAGAAAAAATCTTCAAATTCTCAGTTTGGAGTAAATCAGATTGACCCGGCGTCACCAATAACTATGACCCGGCCTCGGCAACAATTATGACCCGGTGCTATCAATATTTACAAACCGAATATTTTGGCAATGATAAACCGACAAGTTCTACAAGCCGGTTGAAAGTCAGATGAATTTTTTCAAGACCAATATTTATTAAGCCGGTGCTTTGGAAACCGATTCAAATGGATTATTTCTTTTAATGTTTTTCTACAAGAGTCAATGTCAGCAAATTGGTTATGAAGCTGGCCTATTGACCCGGATTTTTCAAAAGAAGTGCTTGGATTTTTTGCATTGGTAATGTTTGAACACATCTGCTAAAGGAGATTTTCTATTAGATCATGAATGCGCAGCCAGGAGGAAATGACAAGGCCTTAAAGATGATCAGGTGCTGGTTCAAGAAAAATATTTAACCCGGAGCACAACCTATCAAGTTTGTTCTTGTGTTTTTTTACAGGTTCAGTTTAACATGGATAAATCCAAATTAAACTGGGGGCTAATGTCGGGGATATACCCCGTGGTATGACCGGGCCGGATATATGACCCGGGTGGGACTTGGCGTTTCATTGGTAACCCGCTAGAGGATTGGCGACTTATGAGACTGGCGGTTCACTGGTCTGACGACTCACGAGCCTGGCGACTCATGGATGGCCCCGACGGCGGGTCAGATAAAGGACTAGGCCCAAGGCCCAGAAGGCCGACTCATATTATGGTGGGCCGGCTTAAGAGGAAAGGGATGACGAATATTTCCTTTACGAGGAAGCAAGACCCGGACTTGTATTCAACTTGTAAGAAAGGATAGACTAGTCCTAGTCCTACTAGGACTCCACATGTAACCCGCCCCTTCAACATATATAAGGAGGGGTAGGGCTCCCCAAAGAGGGACAGAAAATAATCTCTAGGGCTAGACACAAAGAGCTGGCTTACCGGCGACTCCCTGATGATCATAATGAGACCTAGCCACAAACAGCATGTAGGGTTATTACCGGATGATGTTTCCCGGGGCCCGAAGCTGTCTAAACCCTTGTCTTGTGTTGCGTCTCTCGATTCCGCTCAACCCCTCTCAAGCTACCACATAGATGCGTTGGCCTCGCGACTAAGTCCTCCCACTAAGGACATCTGCCGTGACAATTCCACGACAGACCGGGTCTTCCTAGGAGAAGGTCTATTCCTTTGTTGACCATGAGAGCTTGTGATGGGCTAAGTTGGGACACCCCTGCAGGGATTTGAACTTTCGAAAGCCGTGCCCGCGGTTATGGGCAAATGGGAATTTGTTAGTATCCGGTTGTAGAGAACTTGAAACTTAACTTAATTAAAATGAATCAACAGCGTGTGTAGCCGTGATGGTCTCTTTTCGGCGGAGTCCGGGAAGAGAACACAGTTTCGTGTTATGCTTGAACGTAAGTAGTTTCAGGATCACTTCTTGATCTTTATAGCTTCTCGAACATGCTTTGCTTCTCTTCTCACTCTCATTCGCGCAAGTTAGCCACCATATATGCTAGTGCTTGCTGCAGCTCCACCTCACTACCTTTTCCTACCCATAAGCTTAAATAGTCTTGATCGCAAGGGTGTGAGATTGCTGAGTCCCCGTGACTCACAGATTACTTCCAAAACCAGATGCAGGTGTCGATGATGCCAGTGCAGGGAACGTGACCGAACTCAAGTGGGAGATCGACGAGGATTCTGGATGATACTATGTTTCCTTTCCGGACGATCAGTAGTGGAGCCCGGTTGGGGCAATCGGGGATCTATGCATTTGGGGTTGTCTTTATTTTGGTTCCGTAGTTGGACCTTGATTGTATTCTGGATGATGTAATGCTATATTTATGTATTGTGTGAAGTGGCGATTGTAAGCCAACTCTTTATCCCTTTCTTATTCAGTACATGGGATGTGTAAAGATTACCCCTCTTGCGACATGCCTACTATGAGGTTATGCCTCTAAGTCGTGCTCCGACACGTGGGAGATATAGCCGCATCATGGGTGTTACAATTATATAATGAATTTTTACCATGCAAAGCAAGTATTTTGGGAGAAAACGGAGTCCGGAGGGCACACGAGGTGGCCACAATCCTGTTAGGCGCGCCCAGGGGGGTAGGGCGCGCCCCCACGGCTTGTCGCCTCCTCGTGCGCTATTCGGATTACTTCTTATTTTCCTAATTTTTTAAATATTTTGAAATGGAGTAAAATTGCCATTGGAAAACTTTTGGAGTTTGTTTACTTACTGTGCCACATACCTATTCCTTTTTAGGGTTCTGGAGCATTCTGGAAGGTTTCCTTTATGTACTCCTCCGGTGTTATGGTACGAATAATATTTGTTTCAACATTTATGGGTGTACATGGGATATAATGTTTGATTCTTTGCCCATTCACCACCTTCGGGTTATTGCGCTCGACATTGTTGATCTTGATTGCACCAGAACGATAAACTTCCTCGATAATGTAAGGACCTTCCCATTTAGAGAGAAATTTTCCTACAAAAAATCTTAAACGGGAGTTGTATAGCAAGACATGATCACCTACATCAAACTCATGCTTTGTATCCTCTTGTCATGCCATATTTTAACCTTTTCTTTAAACAACCTGGCATTTTGATAGGCTTGGGTTCTCCATTCATCAAATGAGCTAATGTCAAATCTCTTTTCACTGGCAAGTTTGAAATCATAGTTGAGCTCTTTAATTGCCCAGTAAGCTTTGTGTTCTAATTCGAGAGGTAAGTGACATGCTTTCCCATAAACCATTTTGTATGGAGACATACCCATAGGATTTTTGTAAGAAGGTCTATAAGCCCATAATGCATCATCAAGTTTCTTAGACCAATTCTTCCTAGATCTATTAACAGTCTTTTGCAACATCAATTTTACTTCTCTGTTACTTAATTCTACTTGACCACTAGACTGAGGATGATACAGAGATGCAATTCTGTGGTTAACATCATACTTAGCAAGCAATTTACAGAAAGCACCATGAATAAAGTGTGAACCACCATCAGTCATTAAATATCTAGGGACTCCAAAACTCGGGAAAATAACTTCTTTAAGCATTTTAACGGAAGTGTTGTGATCAGCACTAGTAGTTGGAATAGCTTCTACCCACTTAGTAACATAATCAACAGCAACCAAAATATTTGTATACCCATTAGAGGATGGAAAAGGCCCCATATAATCAAATCCCCAAACATCACATGGTTCAGTGACAAGTGAATAATTCATAGGCATTTCCCGACGTCTACTTATATTACCAATTCTTTGACATTCATCACAAGACAAGACAAACTTATGAGCATCTTTTAAGAGAGTAGGCCAATAAAAAACAGATTGTAATACCTTGCGCGCAGTTCTATCTCTAGGATGGTGTCCTCCGTAAGCCTCGGAGTGGCACTTGCGTAGGATTTGTTCATGTTCATGCTTAGCTACACAACGACTAATAACACCATCTACTACTTCTTTATAAAGGTGTGGGTCATCTGAGAAGTAATGTCTTAAATCATAGAAAAACTTTTTCTTTTGTTGGTATGTGAAACTAGGTGGTATAAATTTAGCAACAATAAAATTAGCATAGTCTGCATACCATGGAGTACTACGAGAAGCATTTACAAAGACTAATTGCTCATCAGGAAAGCTATCATCAATAGGTAGTGGGTCATCAAAAATATTTTCTAGCCTAGACAAGTTATCTGCTACGGGCTTCTTAGCTCGTTTCCTATCAGAAATATGTAAATCAAATTCTTGTAGCAAGAGAACCCACCTAATAAGTCTAGGTTTAGCATCTTTCTTTTCCATAAGATATTTAATAGCAGCATGATCAGTGTGAACAATTACCTTGGAATCAACAATATAAGATCTAAACTTATCACAAGCAAACACAAGTGCTAAAAATTCTTTTTAACTAGTAGCATAATTCCTTTGAGCACTATCTAGAGTTTTACTAGCATAATGGATAACATTTAATTTCTTATCAACTCTTTGTCCTAGAACAACACCAACATCATAATCACTAGCATCACACATAATTTCAAAGGGCAGGTTCCAATCAAGTTGTTGAACAATAGGTGCAGAGATTAAGGCTTTCTTAAGTATTTCAAATGCTTCTACACAATCATCATAAAAAACAAATGGAACATCTTTTTGAAAAATATTAGTGAGAGGCCTAGAGATTTTAGAGAAGTCTTAATAAATCTCCTATAGAAACCAACATGACCAAGGAAGCTTTTTATACCTTTGATATCTTTAGGACACGACATTTTTTTAATAACTTCAGCTTTAGCTTTATCAACTTCGATACCTCTTTCAGATATTTTATGCCCCAAGACAATACCTTCATTAACCATAAAGTGACACTTCTCCCAAGTCAAGACAAGATTAGTTTCTTCACACCTCTGCAAAACTCGGTCAAGGTTGCTTAAGAAATCATCAAAAGAAGTTCCATAAATGAAAAAATCATCCATGAAAACCTCAACAATCTTTTCACAAAAGTCATAGAATATTGTAGTCATACATCTTTGAAAGGTAGCGGGTGCATTGCATAAAGCAAAAGGCATACATCTATAAGCAAAGCTACCAAAAGGGCATGTAAAAGTAGTTTTTTCTTGATCCTCATGTGACACAGGTATTTGGGAAAAACCAGAGTATCCATCTAGAAAGCAAAAGTGTGCATGTTTTGATAGTCTTTCTGGCATTTGATCAATAAAAGGTAGATGATAATGATCTTTCCTAGTAGCTTTGTTCAATTTTCTAAAATCAATTACCATTCTATAACCTGTGACAATTCTTTATGGAATCAATTCATTTTTATCATCAGGAACAATAGTAATACCTCCCTTCTTAGGAACACAATGCACATGACTTACCCATATACTATCAGCAATAGGATAAATTATAACTGCTTCTAGAAGCTTTAATATTTCATTTCTTACCATTTCCTTCATCTTAGGATTTAATCGTCGCTGGTGATCGACAACTGGTTTAGCATCATGCTCCATATTAATATTATGATGACATAGAGTGGGACTAATGCCCTTAACATCATCAAGAGTATATCCAATAGCGGCACAATGCTTCCTCAGAGTTTTCAATAATATCTTTTCTTCATGCTCTGAAAGGTTAGCACTAATAATAACATGATATATCTTCTTTTCATCAAGATAAGCATATTTCAAAGTATTAGGTAATTGTTTAAGATCGAACACAGGATCACTCTTTGGTGGAAGAGGATCTCCAAGAGTGTCAACCGGCAAATTGTGTTTCAAAACATGCATTTGTTTAAAGAATATTTCATCTATTTCGTTTCTTTCATTCATAAACATATCATTTTCATGGTCTAGCAAATACTGTTCTAAAAGGTCAGTAGGAGGCACGACAATAGAAGCAAGACCTATAATTTCATCTTTACTAGGAAATTCTTTATCATGAGGTTGTCTACGGATTTTGGAGAAATTAAACTCATGAGACACACCCCCAAAACTTACACTAGCAATTTCTTTCTCACAATCTATCTTAGCATTAACAATGTTCAAGAAAGGTCTACCAAATATAATGGGACAAAAATCATATTGTGGGGAACCAAGAACTAGAAAATTAGTAGGGTATTTTATTTTCCCACACAAGACTTCAACATCTCTAACAACCCCAAGTGGTGTGACAGTATCTCTATTAGCCAGCTTAATAGTAACATAAATATCTTCTATTTCAGCAGGTGCAATATCATTCATAATTTCTTGATATAAAGTAAAAGGTATGGCACTCACACTGGCACCCAAATCACATAAACCATGATAACACTGATCTCTTATTTTATCAGAGACAACAGGCATGCCAACAATAGGTCTATGCTTATCTTTTTCATCGGGTTTAGCAATTCTAGCAACTTCATCACAGAAGTAAATAGCATGCCCATCAATATTTTCACCAAAAAGATCTTTAACCATAGCAACACTAGGTTCTATAACTTGTTCAAGGGGTGTAGGTGTTCTTGTATAACTCTTATGGACTACAACCGAAGCTTTATCACGTTCTTTTATCCTAACAGGAAAATGTGGTTTCTCAACATAAGCAATAGGAATAACTGGATCAACATTATAAGTAATGGTCTCTTCTTCAGCTTTAATAGGTTCTACTACTTTTACTTCAATGTGAGGATGATATTTAAACCACTCCTCTTTAGGGAGATCAACATGAGTAGCAAATGTCCTAGAAAGTGTGGACGAGATTCTTTTGAGTGGGGATGAGTTGTCACACCCTAGCTAGTTCATGCATTAGAGTGTTGCATCATGTTTAAATTTCCCAGAAAACTGAAATGGGGATGACAGAACCCCTAGCACCCCCAGAACAACTAGGGTTTACTAAAAACTTTTTCAATGAACCTGAAATGCCCTTCTAAAAATTCCACCCTTTTTGTTTTGGGTTAAAACCTTTGACAAAAATGGTGCACACTTTTCTAGGACATCTTAAGGTCATTGGATTAATTCATATAGTATTTGCACTTGGGCATTTAAATGCTATAAAATATTTTAAATGCTCAAATAATCATAAACTAAAATGTTCACTGTTGGATATATTCTAAGCAGTAGCCATGATTAGTTTTATGATTTTTGGAAATGCCCTGGCATTTTTAATAAAGCCCTGAAGTTACAGAAATAATAGAAAACAGAAAAAAGGAGAGAGAGAAACGATCCAACCACTTACCTGTGCGGCCCAGGAGCCGGCCTAGCCCACCTGGCCGTTGCCAGTCGTCTCCCCCCTCTGCCAGTAGGCAGAGGCAGAGACAGCGCACGGGCGCGCGCGAGCGCCACACCACCAGGCTGCCTACCTGCGTCCGAGGGCAGCGCGACGCCGCGAATCGCCTCCTCGGTGCCATCCCAATCCGCCCGACTTGCTCGCTCGATCCCCTGTTCTCTCCCTCGCCTCTGCACCGCCACACCCGAGAGCGACCGTCGCCGCCGCTCGCCGTTGCCGCGGCCACAGCCACCGCCTCGCCTGACTGAGCTGCTCCCGAGCTCCGCCGCGATGTCGTCGTCCTCCCCACCTACTCACGCGACGCCGGACACCCCGATGCATCGTCCCAGACGTCTTCTTCTTCCTCGCGCCACCGAGATCGCCGGCGAGCTCCCGTCGTCACCAGCCCCTCCCCGAGCTCGCCGTTCGCTCCCCTGCACTCGCAGTGAGCCACTGACCCTTCTCCCCCTCTCCATTCTAGCTCTCGTGCACCGTACGCGCCGCCTCGAGTTCGCCCGCATGCACCGCCGCCTGTGCTTGCCGCCGACGAGTCTCCGGCCATCTAATGGTCCGGCCGTCGTGCCCAGCTTCCTCCCCGCGCCGCGTAGAGCACGTACGTGCCCCGCATGAGCCACCATGACTGTCACAACGACGACCCCGAGCTCACCCGTGCTTCGGCGACCGCCAAGGTCGACGCCGGTGACGACTCCGGCCACCCCCGGTCCAACCACCACCACCACTCGATGCGGGGGAGCGCCCGCATCATGTAGATGGCCTCCGCCATACTTTTGGTCGCCGAAGCGCGAATCCCGCGCTGCCCCGCCGTGTCTGGTCATCGCCGGCGTTTAAATGCCGGTGCTTTGACCCCGCTGACCAGGGATTTGACCCCCCTGAGTCACTGACATGTGGGCCCTGTCCCTGGTCAAACCTAGATTAGCACTAACTAACCCTAATTAGATAGTTAACTAACGGTGTCACTGACCAGTGGGTTCCACTGGTCAGGTTTGACCCGAGCCGCCTGTTGACCTGCTGACGCAATGCTGACGCAGTAATGGACTTTTCTGGATTTAATCTTATTCAGGAAATTCCAGAAAATATTACAAACTTTAAAAATTCATAACTTTTAATCTGTAACTGCAAATGCAAAGATTTATATATGAAATTTGATCAGAAAAATTCAATTTTTCCATCTGTAATGGTCTCATGCATGACAAAACACTTTAACCTTGCTGTTTAGGTGAAGCAAGCTAATACACTTATAAGGGTTAAGAACATAAGCTTCCATTTGAATCTTTGATTCAAATGGACCCAAACCAACTTGTTTCACATTGCATTAGGCAGGACACCTCATATTGCCATGTCATATCATGCATCATATTGTTGCATATTGCCATGTGATGATTGTGTTCTGTGGTGTCTTTCGTGTTAGGTTCTGCCTCCGAGGATATTTCCGAGTATCCAGCTAAAGGGCAGTACCCTACTACTACTCCATCAGGCAAGCAGCCCCATTGATCATATCCATACAATCCCATGTTCTCGCCTCTGCTCTCATTTACTGCATTAAGACAACAACGTTTCAAACTGCTGTGTGCTGCGGTAGTTGAACCCTTATCCTCTGCATGACCTGTCATTGCCATAGTAACTAGATGAAACCCACTAGCATGTGTAGGAGTTGATTGAGCCATGTATGTGTTTCCTACCTTGCTATGTCTGCTATGCTTAGAGTTGTGTCAGGTCTGGTTCATATGGGTGATGGGCTAGAGTGAAATGATTACGTCGGTAATGTGAGGGATGTGTTGAACATGTTTTGGTAAAGGTATCGATGAGAGGCCATGTAGGAGTACATGGTGGGTTGTTTTATTGAGGCCATCCCTAAGAACTGAGATCTGTATGTGTGATTCAAGAATCAGTTACTACCATACATTGGGCCCGAAACCAATGGACCCTCTCGGCTTCTTAATCACCCTAGTACTCTGTCCACGAGTTGCAATTAGTTTCTAGTGTTTGTAGGTTATGTGTTGGCGGCCGTGCGTAGCGGTGACCCTAGGGGTGGGCTATGATGCGGTAGATACACCGTGGCACGGTGTACCAAGTCACCCGTTTGGTGTCTCGAGAACCCTGTTCACATCGTTCGGGGCCGTATGTGGAAACCTCGGCCGGACTCCCTGCGGATGGAACCTGGATAGGCGATAAACCTGGACTAGAGACTTGAGTGTTTAGGTAGGCCGTGGCCGACACCCTCATTGGGCTTCCGCTTGAAGGTTGCCGAGTACATGTCGTGTAAACGACGATAAGTGGTGAGAGCGTGTATGAAGAAGTACACCCCTGCAGGGTTAACATCATCTATTCGAATAGCCGCGTCCGCGGTAAAGGACTACTTGGTTGCCTATAGAGTTCATAGACAAGTTAATGGTTACTACTAAAAGACTCAAGATAAGTGTGAGTACCGAGGATGGCCCTCTCCTAGGATGACGAGGGAGGATCCCCGGTGGAGTATTGTGTTGGGGATTAGTGGACTCGTGTGCGAAAACTATTTTACCAATGGTGTCTCGTAGGATAGCTTAGCCAAGAGTCAAAGCTGGCTTGCTGCAATAACTCCACCACCTTCTTGAGAATGAGCATGTATAGTAGGATCTGTTGTAAGACTTGCTGAGTACCTTTGTAGTCATGTTGCTTTAATTACTGTTTTCAGATGACAACACCGCCCCTCCGATGGGTTTTACGTAGAACTCGATGTCGATGAGTAACTTGCCACCCAGGTGGTGATTCTGGCCATGGAGGGCTCTATGTAGATAGTCAGGCTTCGACAAGCCTTCTTTCTTTCTAGTGTATGTACCCAAACTTATTTGCTTCCGCATGTGCTTGTATGCTTGTATGACTTGAGTGTCGGGTCTTGTGACCCCTATCTGTATGAACATGTTATGTATGGCTCTCCGGAGCCTTTAAATAAAGTACTTGAGTTGTAGAGTTTTGTTGTGATGCCATGTTGTATTTACACATATCGAGCATATTGTGTGTATGATTGAAATGCTTGGTATGTGTGGGATCCGACAATTTAGTTGTTTATCCTTGGCAGCCTCTCTTATGGGGAAATGTAGTCTAGTGCTCCTTGAGCCATAGTAGTCCGCTACAACTCGGTTCACCGGAGTCCTGCTAGCTCAGCACTACTGCTCAGGACACTTGACTGGCCGACATGTGTTTCACTTCTTTCCTACGTCTGTCCCTTCGGGGAAATGTCACGCGGTGACTTCCGGAGTCCTGCCTAGCCTGCTATAGCCCGGGTTCCCCGGAGTCCTGTTAGCCCAATGCTACAGCCCGGATTCACAAGCTGTTGACCGACATGCTTGATGTGATTCATGTATGCCTGTCCCCATAGGTCTGTGCCGCATTGGGTTCATGACTAGCCATGTCGGCCCGGGTTCTCTATCATATGGATGCTAGCGACACTATCATATACGTGAGCCAAAAGGCACAAACGGTCCTGGTCCATGGTAAGGCGACACCCGTGGGGATACCGTGCGTGAGGCCGCAAAGTGATATGAGGTATTACCGACTAGATCGATGTGACCTGGAATTGGGGTCCTGACAACGTTGGCATCAGAGCCGGACTGCCTGCAGGTTTGATGAGCCAAACTGGTCAATGTTGAGTCTAGAAATGCTTTAGTTATATGTAGGGGAATTGATTGTGGAAGGGAACGTAAGGCTCTTTTACTCCTTTACCTTATGCCCTCTGATCTGAGCCATTCTCTTCTCATTCTACGTGGGTTAAGGACTAGGTTCTCTTCTCTCTATAAAGGGGAGAACATAGTTGGCTTACACTCGCCACGTCAATCAAGAACATAAATAACATTACATCATCCAAAACACTCATGGCCCGACTACGGCGCCAAAATAAAAGAGAACCCAACATGCGACACGGCCCTGAATCGAACCCCAACTAGGCACCACTACTGATCATCAGGAAAAGACACGTAGTAACGCTGAGAGTCCTCATCGAACTCCCACTTGAGCTCGTACTCGTCACCTGGAGCGGAATCACCTGGACCTGCATCTGGAGTTATAGTAATCTGTGAGCCACAGGGACTCAGCAATCTCGCACCCTCGCGATCAAGACTATTTAAGCTTATAGGAAGGGTAAGGCAAAAATATGTGGAGCTGCAGCAAGCGACTAGCATATATGGTGGCTAACTTATACGCAAAAGAGAGCGAGAAGAGGAGGCAAAGCGCGAGCGAGAATCTAGAAGAACAACCTACGCAAGAATTACTCCAACACCGTGTCCACTTCCTGGACTCCGCCGAGAAGGGGCCATCACGGTAACACACTCAGTTGATTCATTTTAATTAATTAAGGTTCAAGTTGTCTACAACCGGACATTAACAAATTCCCATCTGCCCATAACCGCGGGCACGGCTTTCGAAAGTTCAATCCCTATAGGGGAGTCCCAACTTAGCCCATGACAAGCTCTCACGGTCAATGAAGGAATAGACCTCCTCCCAAGACATTCCGATCAGACTCGGTATCTCGGTAACTCAAGACACTTCGACAGGTTAAAACAAGACCAGCAACACCGCCCGAATGTGCCGACAAATCCCAATAGGAGCTGCACATATCTCTTTCTCAGGGCACACTCAGATGAGACATCCTACGAGTAAAACCAACCCTCAAGTTGCCCCGAGGTGGCCCCGCAGTCTACTCGGTCGGACCAACACTCAGAGGAGCACTGGCCCGGGGGGGGGGGGGGTTTAAAATAAGATGACCCTCGGGCTCCGGTAACCCAAGGGAAAAGAGGCTAGGTGGCGAATGGTAAAACCAATGTTGGGTATTGCTGGAAAAGCTTTAATCAAGGTGAACTATCAAGGGGTTCCCATTATCACCCAACCGCGTAAGGAACGCAAAATCCGGGAACATAACACCGATATGACGGAAACTAGGGCGGCAAGAGTGGAACAAAACACTAGGCGAGAGGCCGAGCCTTCCACCCTTTACCAAGTATATAGATGCATTAAGCTAACACAGCAATATAATGATATCCCAACAAGTAAATAAAAGATGTTCCAACAAGGAACGGCCTCCAATCTTCACCTGCAACTAGCAACGCTATAAGAGGGGCTGAGCAAAGCGGTAACATAGCCAATCAACGGTTTGCTAGGACAAGGTGGGTTAGAGGTTTGACATGGCAATTGGGAGGCTGACAAGCAAAAGGTAGGCATCGTAGCATTGGCATAGCAAAGAGCGAGCAAACTAGCATATCAAAGATAGTAGTGATTTCGAGGGTATGATCATCTTGCCTGCACAGTTGTCAGAGTTGACTGGATCCTCACAAGCAATCTCAATGGGCTCCTCGGTAGCGAACTCGTCTCCCGGCTCTACCCAACAAGACAAACAAGCAACAAGGATGCAATCAACCACGTGCAAGACCAAGCAATAAGATGAAATGATGATATGCTATGCGGGATGCGATGCGGGATGCAAAATGCAAGATATGACGAGAAATGCATGAACCTGGCCTCAACTTGGAATTCCAAGGGTGCCACTGGAAAGATGAGATGAAATCGCTTGAAAACGATATAAAGAACGCCGGAATCGGAGTTACGGTTTGGAAATGGCGAGCATTTCAAAAATGACAACGGTCTGCGATTTACAGCAAGTAGGCATCTAAATGCAACTAAATGAACATGCTACAGCCACCAAACATGACAACAAAATACATTGCAGGGCTGCACACAAGATGCTTAACAAAAGACTAGCACTGAGCCACGGCAAATTCATCCATTATGAGGTTCAAACAAGCATGGCAAAAACACAAATGCAAAACAGATTCCAGACTTAGTGAAATTAACACTTGTCTGAAATTTCAGATCACGAAGCCCTCTTTGGAGCAGCAAAACAACATGATACATGACCTGATTAAGATAAATAAGAACATGGCATGGAGCTACTCAACAAGCTTAACAAAAGTCCCTAAGTGACCTGGGGCCAAAAGGGATCACAAAATATACTAACGGGCACACGAACATAGCAAAAACATAATCAGTTTTCAGACTTGGTGAAAACTGAGACATGCTAAAATATAACTCACGAAGGCATGTAAACGAGCTCGATGCACTCACTACAGTGCAAGTCATGGCAAGGAAAGCATACATCCATTAAGAAGGCACAAAATACAAGCTAGACATGGCAAGAACAATGACATAGCATGCACGGATCAACTACAACAACACCGGCAAAATCGCAAACGAGTTGACGATCTGCCCAGATTCACCATGAAGCAAAAGTAGATCTCGATTGACTCAAGCTAGGGTGCTCCATAATTGCAGACAAAGACATGGATGGATAGAGCATAACATGATTAACAAAAATCCTTTACTGATCATCCTCAAAAGAGGCACGGATCACTAGGAAACAAGCTGAACATATGGCATCATGAACTAAATAATCCAAGACTTTGTGAAAACAACTAAGACTCTGAAAACAGATTTCCCGGGTGCCTCACTTTACGAGCTTACACAAGTCACCACACACATCCTAAAAATGCATGGGTTGCACCTCCGGAAAGAAGACAAAATCCTTAACAAAACATATGAAGGACTCACAGGCATAGCATGCACACAATAATCATGGCAAAAATGACAAAAGTCTAAGATGAACTAGCAGATCTGACAATTAACTCACGAAGCCTCCTTCTAACAGCATTTTGGGCATCAAGATGAGCTCAAATGAAAAATATGCAATGGAATTAATGATGTACTCGTCGAGACGAACATTTTGATATACTATATGTCCAAATCGGAGCTACGGATGCGGAGATACCACTGGTCAAACTATGCACAAAAAATTAGGGTTCGGGGAGGCAAAAGTCAACCGTGAGGAGTAGATCTCAGATCTGGCACTATTCACCGGCACGGATTCTGAGGCTCGCCGGAGATGGAGCTCGCCGGAGCTCGAGGTGGGACGCGGCGGCCGGAGTGGTGGGGAAGGCGGCACCAGCAATGAGGTGGCGAGGGGCGGCGGCCGGCGACGAGGCGGCCCCGTGCGGCGCTTGACTAGGCCGAAAATGGCGAGGCGGCGGCAGTCTTCGCGGGCGGCAGCGATGGAGCACGGCGGCGTGGGCGGCGGGGAACGGCGGCGCAGGCGGCGGATCGCGCGGGCTCTCGGGGGCCAGATCTGGGCCTCGGGCCCGGCGGCGGCGGCGAGGTGGCTCTGCCACGTGGCGAGCGGCGGTTCGCTGGGGCGGCGGCGGACGTGTCCGGCTAGGCTCCGGATATGTCCGGCGGCTGGAGATCTGTTTTTTTTTGCTAGGGTTGGACGGGGAGAGATCTGAGATTTGGAAAAGGGGGGCTATTTATAGGCATAAGTGGAGCTAGGAGAGTCCAAATGAGATGCGGTTTTCGGCCACGCGATCATGATCGAACGCTCTAGGACATGGAGCAGAGTTTGGTGGGTTTTGGGCCAAATTGGAGGGGTGTTGGGCTGCAACACACACGAGGCCTTTTCGGTCCCTCGGTTAACCGTTGGAGTATCAAACGAAGTCCAAATGATACGAAACTTGACAGGCGGTCTACCGGTAGTAAACCAAGGCCGCTTGGCAAGTCTCGGTCCAATCCGGAAATGTTTAATCCCCACACACGAAAGAAAGCTAGAAATGGCCACCGGAGGAGAACGAAGCGCCGGAATGCAAAACGGACAACGGGGAAAAAGCTCGAATGCATGAAATGAACATGTATGCAAATGCAATGCACATGATGACATGATATGAGATGCATGACAAAGAAAACAACACACGGAGACAAAGACCCGAACCCGAGAAATAAATATAACTTAACGCTGGAAACGGCAAGAGTTGGAGTACAAATAGGGAAAGTTACATCCAGGGTGTTACAACACTCCACCACTACGAAAAGATCTCGTCCCGAGATCTAGGACTGAAAGAACTCCGGGTACTCAGAACGGAGGTGATCCTCGCGTTCCCAGGTAGCTTCACGGTCGGAATGGTGTGACCACTTGACTTTGAGAAATTTGATTGACTTGTTGCGAGTCTTGCGTTCAGTCTCTTCAAGAATAGCAACTGGGTGCTCACGATAAGAGAGATCTTCTTGGAGCTCAATGTCCTCGAAGTTGATGGTGCGGTCAGGAGTCTTGAAGCACTTTCGAAGCTGAGAGACATGGAACACGTCATGAACATTTGCAAAGTTTGAAGGAAGCTCGAGTTGATAGGCGAGGTCGCCTCTCTTGCAGACAATCTTGAAAGGTCCCACGTATCTAGGGGCAAGCTTCCCTTTGATACCGAAGCGACGAGTACCTTTCATAGGAGAGACACGGAGGTAAACATGATCTCCGATCTCGAAAGCCAAATCACGGTGCTTACTATCATAGTAGCTCTTCTGGCGGGATTGGGCTGCTTTGAGGTTATCACGAATGACTTGGCACATTTCTTCTGCTTCTGTGATTAAGTCATTACCCAAAAGCTAACGTTCACCGGTTTCAGACCAGTTGAGAGGGGTACGGCACTTCCTGCCATACAGAATTTCAAATGGGGCCTTGCCCGAACTTGCTTGAAAACTGTTGTTATAGGATTATTCAGCATAAGGAAGACAATCCTCCCACTTCATGCCGAAGGCGATCACACAAGCCCTGAGCATATCTTCAAGAATCTGGTTGACACGCTCGACTTGACCGCTTGTTTGAGGATGGAAAGCAGTGCTGAAGCGGATGTTAGTGCCCATGGCCTTCTGAAAAGAATCCCAAAACTTCGAGGTAAAGATGCTGCCACGGTCTGAAGATATCACTTGAGGAATACCGTGCAGAGAGACAATACGAGAGGTATAGAGTTCTGCCAATTGAGCTGCAGTGATCGACTCTTTGATAGGCAGAAAGTGAGCCACTTTGGTGAGTTTGTCGATGACAACAAATATAGCATCATTGCCACGCTTGGACTTTGGAAACCCAGTCACGAAGTCCATTTCAATGTGGTCAAACTTCCATTCTGGAATGGCAAGAGGTTGGAGGAGACCTGCTGGCCTTTGGTGTTCTGCCTTCACTCTTCTGCAGACATCACATTCATTCACGAATTGAGCGATCTCGCGCTTCATTCGAGTCCACCAATAAGCTTGCTTGAGGTCCTGATACATCTTCGTGCTCCCAGGGTGGATGGAGAGGAGAGAATTGTGAGCCTCGTTCATGATCACTTTACGAAGGTCACCTTTAGGAACAACAATACGATCCTCGAAGAAGAGAGTGTCCTTGTCATCAAGGCGGTAGCACTTGTACTTGGACTGACTCTTGGCAATCCCGATCTTCACCTTTTTCACCATAGCATCAAGAAGCTGGGCTTGGCGAATCTGGTCTTCTAAGGTAGGAGAGAGTTGAAGGTTGGCGAGGAAACCTTGAGGAACAACTTGCAGATTTGAAAGTGCAACTATCCCTAGGTGGTTTTGGTAATTCATAACAACATATAGCTCATTGAGCTAATGCTATTCCAAGATGATTATTTCAGGAAAGCTCAATGATTGGCATGGCATGGATGTGAAAGTGGAACCCTCAAAATGCTAAGGACAAAGGATTGGCTCAAGCTCAAAAGCTCAAGACTCTTCATTTTATATTTTAGTGATCCAAGATCACATTGAGTCTTTAGGAAAAGCCAATACTATCAAGGAGGGATGAGGTGTTGCTTAATGAGCCTCTTGCTTCATGTGCTTAGTGATATGCTCCAAAACCCTCAACTACTTTCCCATATCCACATATGACCTAAACCCTAAGCCAAACTCGGTCCTACCGATTCTTCCTATCCGGCGCCACCGAGTTTCACTTGTCATTAGCCACTGCCAAACCCTAGCAATTCGGTTCTACCGATAAGGATCTCGGTCTCACCGAGATGGGGTTGCAAACTCTCTGTTTCCCTTTCGTAACTTTTCGGTCCCACCGAAAGAGCGAATCGGTCCCACCGAGATTGCAATGTAAACTCAGTGTTTCCCCTTTGTAACTTTTCGGTCTCACCGAGTTCCACTCGGTCTCACCGAAAGAGCAAATCGGTCCCACCAAGTTTGCCTGACCAACTCTCTGGTTAGCTAATTACCAAACTCGGTCTCACCGAGTTTGTGTAATCGGTCTCACCGAGATTACGTTATGCCCAAACCCTAACCATATCGGTCCCACCGAGTTGCATGCCAGTCCCACCAAAAATCTCTAACGGTCACTAGGTTTACATTTTCGGTCCGACCGAGTTTATTGATTCGGTCCCACGAGATTGGAAAATTGTGTAACGATTGGATTTTGTGTGGAGGCTATACATACCCCTCCACCTCTTTCTCATTTGTTGAGAGAGCCATCAGAACACACACATCATTCCAACTCTTATGTTCTGAGAGAGAACCACCTACTCATGTGTTGAGACCAAGACATTCCATTCCTACCATATGAATCTTGATCTCTAGCCTTCCCAAGTTGCTTTCCACTCAAACCCTCTTTCCACCAAATCCAAATCCTATGAGAGAGAGTTGAGTGTTGGGGAGACTATCATTTGAAGCACAAGAGCAAGGAGTTCATTACCTACACACCATTTGTTTCTTCTTGGAGAGTGGTGTCTCCTAGATTGGCTAGGTGTCACTTGGGAGCCTCCGACAAGATTGTGGAGTTGAACCAAGGAGTTTGTAAGGGCAAGGAGATCGCCTACTTCGTGAAGATCTACCGCTAGTGAGGCAAGTCCTGTGTGGGCGTTGGCCATGGTGGGATAGACAAGGTTGCTTCTTCGTGGACCCTTTGTGGGTGGTTGCTTCTTCGTGGACCCTTCGTGGGTGGAGCCCTGTGTGGATTCGCGCAACCGTTGCCCTTGGGTGGAGCCCTGTGTGGACTCGCGCAACCGTTACCCTTCGTGGGTTGAAGTCTGCATCAACGTGGATGTAGGATAGCACCACCTATCCGAACCACGGGAAAAACATCCGTGTCTCCAATAGCGTTTGAATTCTCCAAACCCTTCCCTTTACATTCTTGCAAGTTGCATGCCTTACTTTCCGCTTCCAATATACTCTTTGCATGCTTGCTTGAATTATGTGATGATTGCTTGACTTGTCCCAAAATAGCTAAAATCTGCCAAGAACTAAAATTGGGAAAAGGTTAAGTTTTTATTTGATCAAGTAGTCTAATCACCCCCCTCTAGACATACTTTCAATCCTACAAGTGGTATCAGAGCTTTGGTCTCCATTTGCTTGATCTCCATAGCTTTTGGTGGTCATAGCCTTGGTTTCACAACCTGGGAGAGTATGGCGTCTAGCGAGGGAAATTATCACCGTAGAGGTCCTTACTTTGATGGTACTAATTTTGCTAGTTGGAAGCATAAAATGAAAATGCATATTCTTGGACATAACCCCGCTGTTTGGGCTATTGTGTGTGTTGGTTTGCAAGGTGACTTCTTTGATGGGAGAGAACCAAACCGTGAAGCTACCGCGGATGAGTTGAAGATGTTGCAATACAATGCTCAAGCTTGTGATATTCTCTTCAACGGATTGTGCCCCGAAGAATTCAACAAAATCAGCCGCCTTGAGAATGCAAAGGAAATTTGGGACACTTCGATTGATATGCACGAAGGTACCGACTCCGTCAAGGAATCCAAGTTGGATGTGCTTCAAATCCAACTTGACAAGTTCAAGATGAAGGATGGTGAAGGTGTTGCTGAGATGTACTCTAGGCTTGCTCTCATCACAAATGAGATTTCCGGCTTACGAAGTGAAGAGATGACCGATAGATTCATCATCAAGAAGATTCTAAGAGCCTTGGATGGAAAATATGATACCGTGTGCACATTGATCCAAATGATGCAAAATTACAAAGATCTCAAGCCAACGGAGGTGATTGGAAGAATTGTTGCTCATGAGATGTCACTTAAGGATAAAGAGGAACTTCACAACAAATCAAGTGGTGCCTATAAAGCCTCATGTGAAGCCCCTACATCATCAAGTGAGAAACAAGACTTCAATGAAGAATTGAGCTTAATGGTGAAGAACTTCAACAAGTTCTACAAGAGTAGAAGCAAAGATAGAAGCTCCAAGTCAAGGTCCTACAATGACAAAAGATCTTCTAGTCGAGAGCGAAACTGTTACAATTGTGGAAGACTCGGACACTATTCCAATGAGTGTACGGCTCCCTACAAGAGAAGAGAAGATTCTCCAAAAGGAAGAAGCAAAGGATCACCACCAAGAGAGAGAAGGAGTAGAGATGATCGTTATGAACGAAGATACTCACGGAGAAGCAAGGATTCGGAAAGGAAGGAAAAATCATCAAGGAGCTACACAAGACAAAGACATCAAGCTCATGTTGGTGAATGGGTATCCGGCTCCGACTCTGACAGCCACTCCGAGAGAAGTTATCACTCCGACTCCGAAGATACTCAAGATGAAGGTGTTGCCGGTCTAGCACTTGTGTCAACCAACTCCTACGACATATTTGACTCACCAAATGAAGGAATTGGAAGATGCTTCATGGCCAAAGGTCCTAAGGTAACACACCCCGAGTATGTTGATTTCAATAGTGATGAAGATGACTTGTTAGGTGATGATTTGCTTGGTGAAAACTCTAGTGATGAATACTATGATGAAAGACCAATTAATCATGCTAATCAAGATAAAACGAATGACAATGATAAGGAGAAGATTGAGGCTCTAACTAAAGAACTAAAAACTCTTAAGTTAGCTCATGACACTATGTTCGAAGATCAGCGAGAACTTTTAAGAGCTCATGAGAAACTACGCTTTGAAAAGCTCAATCTTGAGCAAGAGCATGAGTTCTTAAAGGCAATCAATGATGATCTCCGCAAGAAAAGTTCTTCTTACATTGCCAAGAGTTTACTCTTATCCACTTACATGCCTCAAGTCAAGTCTAACAAAAAAGATTCTTCCTCTAGTAGTAACAATGATCATGCTAAATCCAATATTGTTGCTTCTAGTAGCTCTCTTGATTCCACTAATGATTCTCTTAGCCAAGTTACACTTGAGCAAGAAAATAGTTTATTGAAGGGAATTATAGAGAAAGGAGTGTACAAAAGCCTTGCCGGGAGTAAGCAATTCGAGGAAATTGTGCGCAAGCAAGGAATGCATCGGAAGAATCAAGGTGTTGGTTTTGAACGAAAGTTCAATGCCAATGGAGTTGAGTGGGAAGAAGATCAATACCCCAAGACAAAGTTTGTCCCTCAACAAGAGAAGTATACTTCTTTCAAGGGGACACAAGCTCAAGATGATCTTCCACCACAAGACTACGAGCAAAAAGGCAAGGACAAGCTTCAAGAGGAAATTGATGCATTTGAAGAAGCTCCTAAGACCTTAGTCAAGTGGATTCCCAAGACTACTTCAAGTTCCACTTCATCAAGTACGACTACAACTCCAAGGATTCCCATCAAGATGATGTGGATCCAAAAGAAGAAGAACTAGAGAGTTCTTGAGGGTGACTCCGCCAACATACTTCACTCTTATCATTTTGGCAAGAACAAGTGCAATCAACTTCCATATCTTGCACTAGTTCAAGGAGTCACAAACCCTCTTGTTGGTAAGACAAGGGACAAGGTTACCTAAAAGTTTTCATGGACATCATCTTTTGTGTGCATCGCTCTATGTCTATGGATATCCTTGTTTGTTCCTTGTGGGACTAACCCATGAAGGTATTGAAAGTGCAATTCACTCAAATGGATAGCTCCAAGAGATCTACATCAACATTGAGCATCCACATCTTCAATATCTACATGAAGTCATCATCGACAAAACCCAAGATTAGTTCATCCCTCTTAGGGGGGATATCACATCTAGGGGGAGCTTTACTCTAAGACTTGAGCTAAAGCAACTCTAAAGATGTGAACACAACAATGCTTTATGTAAAAGTGGTAACCCCACTTGAGCTTAAATGATGAGTATGACCTATGATCAAGTGATCTCACTTGACTCCTAAGTCAATATACTCATATATAGATGACCTAGTCATCGCAAATTGCTTGATAGATGCTAGAATTGGTTGTGCATGCCTTGTCACATATTTCATTTGCCATCTTATTGTGTGAGCATGCTGATTGCATATTTTACTCATTTGAGGACATCCACTTGTTGTTTTGATTGTTTGGTTTTATCTTCTTTTGCCAAGTGGATGGACAAGAATGCCTAAGAACCTCCTCTAGCTATCTATGCTTTTCTCGTCTCAAACTCTATTCATGCTGCATCACAAAATTTGATCAAGTCAGATTCGAACCACTCTGTGTGAGGAGCGCTCGGAGTCCCCGATTCGTCATAGACTTAAACTTCCAAAACCTCTTTATGATTCTCGGTCTGACCGATACTCCACTTTCGGTCCTACCGAGATCATTAAGTTGATCTAGGTTTTCGATCTCGGTGCAACCGATTTGAACCTTTCGGTCACACCGAGTTTCAGTAACTGCACGCAGTTATGAATCTCGGTGCTACCGAGTCGTTCCACTCGGTCACACCGACAGGGTCGGGCTATATATAGTCACGGGCAAAATTTGGAAATTTCTCCGAACCCCTTCGCCCGCGCGATAGCCTGCTCTGCCCTCGTGGTCTCCGGATCGTCTTCTCGCCGCCAGCAGCCTCCAGTCGCTAGTCTCCGTCGCTGTCAACGGGAATTCTGCCCCGCCGTTGCCGCCGTAGCAAGTCCCCGCCGAACTAGGGTATGGACTTGATCTTTGTGCTATTCCTCAATCTGATTCCTAGCACATTGTGATCATATTGATTCTAGCCATGTTTGATAAACTTCTATCCAGTCAAAACGCCCGTAGATTAGGTTTGATTCGAAAATTCTAGGTTTAGGTTTTCGCCGAAACTATCTCGGACCCACCGAGTTGAAAAACTCGGTCCCACCGATTTGGCTTATGCCATTGCACAAGTGAGACTAGGTCTGACCGAGAATTACTTATCGGTGTGACCGATTTTTGAACTCAGTGAAACCCTAGCAGTCTCGGTGCCACCGAACTGTGACTCGGTCCTACCGAGTTCACTAGTTTAGGTTCCAAAACTGCTTCGGTATCACCGTGTTTGAAAATCGGTAGATCCGAGATGATTTCAGTGGGAAACTAAAACTAAGTTTTTGGATCATTCTTTTGCAAAAATCTCTGTATTTTGTGATGCTCATCCACTCTATCTCTTCTATAAACTATTCACAGGGTCAGCAGTCAGTTTGCAGCATGTCAGACCAGAGTGATAGCCAGAATCTGTCAGAACAGCAAGTGGTGATGAGTGAGGGCACTAGTCCCTCCAGTTCATCTGATGAAGGCAGCAGGAGCACTCCTAGTAACTTGCCAAAGGCTGCCACGAGACAAAGGAAGAAGAGGACTTCAGGTTCCGAAGATGAGGACTATGTGGCAGAGGAAGAGGCCACTTCCAAGAGAGTTGAGCCAGCTCAAGGCACTAAGCCAGGCCTGAAAATCAAAAGGCCAGCAGGCAGGCAGCCCATGTCAAAGGCAAGAGCCTCAACTGAGAAGCCCACTCCCCAAGAGCCAGTTGCAGCTGAGGGCAAGAAAAGAAAGGAAAGGGTGAAGAAGACTGTGGCTAGAGTGCTTGGCAAAGCTTCCATCATGGAAGAAGAAGAGGAAGAAGAGGTAGCTGCACCAGCGCCCAAGGCACCCAAGCTAATGGGAGATGCCATAAAATCAGGGGGAGCTGCTTCCAAGGCCAAGCCAGCTCCAAAGCAAATCCAAAGAGAAATACAAGGAGCATTCCTGCAGCTGAAAAGAACAAGTCCCCAATGCCTGAGACTGTTGCTGAAGAAGAGGAAGAGAATGTCCTGAGAAAGCTAAAGCCCAAGATCCCAGACCACAACGATGCTCATCCTGTGGCTGAGGATATGAAGCTCAGGAGAGATTCAGGGCTGAGGAAATGGAGAGAAGCAGACCCATATGCTTCAAGGAGAAGGACTGCCGTGGACTACAAGTTTCACACCAAGGAGCAGCAGGATTTCTATGAGACTGTTTTGCTAGATAAGAAGCCAATTGTCTGTGACATGAGATGGGTTGATTGGACATACATCAAGGACAATGAGGAACACTACCCAGGAGTATATGACAGCTTTAATGCTTGTGGAGTAGCTGACTTTGTTGGGCAGAAGCTCACAAAGTGGAACGAGGAACTGATCATGCAATTCTACTCCACGGCACACTTTTATCCAGATGGGAGGATCACATGGATGTCTGAGGGTACAAGGTACCAATCTACAGTGGCTGAGTGGGCACAGATCATAAATGCCCCAGAGGAGCAAGATGAAGACTTGGATATCTATGCCAAGAAGAAGACGGACCATAACTCCATGTCCAATATGTACAAGGAGATCCCAAATGAAGCACTTGATACCTTCAAGTTTGGCTCAGTACATTACCTTCTGTCAGGGCTCCCGATGATCAATTGGATACTAAGGCACACCTTACTGCCCAAGTCTGGAGATCACAAGATGATCAGAGGCCATGCTATCAACTTGCTACATGTGTTTGATGTGGCTCAGAAGTTCAAAGTGATGAGCCTCATAGTGGAAACAATCAAGAGGACTGCAGCAGATCAGAAGAGGAGCTGCGGATATGCCCCTCAAATTCAGGAGCTCATCAACTCCAAGATGGGCACGGGCATATATCTATTGGATAAGGAACATTTGCCCATCCGTCCAGATTTTGAGGATAACCAAGTGGTCATGACTGAGAACGAGCCATCATCTTCCCAAGCATATGCAAAGAAGGAGAAGGCGAGGAAGGAGAAAGCTGCCAAGATGCCTACTCAAGAGGAGGCATCTGAATACTTCTTGAAGACCAAACAAGAGCAGCTTGGTTACTTGATTGCATCCACGCTGAGGATTGAGCAAAGTCTGGCCACCCTCACTCAGAATCAGCAGAGCCTAGAGAGAATCATGGAACAGAAGTTCTATGGCTTGGATGTCAAGGTAACGGAAGTTTAGTCTGCAGTGGAGCAGCTCCAGGAGGACATGCAGGAGAGGAGAGGCAGGACTACCACTCATGCCTTTGCCAGAGTGCCAAGAGGTCCGAGATCGTCTGCCGTGCCAGTTGCTGACACAAGAGCCACCACTTCAGCACCAGCTACAGCCTCAGCTCCAGCATCTACTTCAGCTCCAACTCCAGCGACTACTTCAGCATCTACCGAAGCCTTCGTCCTTGGAGTGATCCGGACTCCACTACCACCTGAAGATCAAGCCTGAGCGTCGATCTAGTGCTATGCATTTTCTAGGAACTTTTTGGTAACTTGTTGCCAAAGGGGGAGAAGATGTATAGATCATAGGCTTCGAGAGAGAGTGTGTTGCTTTTCTCTCTTGCTTTATTTGGTGGTTTTTCGAACACTTGTTTGCTTTTGTGTGCTTTTGAGATACTACGTCATTATTTGTGACACATTGATGATCATGTGTTTGATCATAAGCTACACTTAATGCTTGCTTAATGCTATTATCTTATCTATCTTATGTGATCATTCATTATTCTTGGTGATGAGTGCATGTATTTCATTCTTATCATTTTGAGCGCTCCACCAAGATGTATGTGACATGGAAGAGTAACCCATGACTCTAACTCTTTGTGCATTTGCAGTCCAAAGCAAATTTTAAATATGCACAAATTTAGGGGGAGCTCTTACTTATCACATACTTCTCAAAGCGACGATATATTTCATGCTTATTATCATTTGTCGAAGCTTTAATCTATATGTTGTCATCAATTACCAAAAATGGGGAGATTGAAAGTGCAACTATCCCTAGGTGGTTTTGGTAATTCATAACAACATATAGCTCATTGAGCTAATGCTATTCCAAGATGATTATTTCAGGAAAGCTCAATGATTGGCATGGCATGGATGTGAAAGTGGAACCCTCAAAATGCTAAGGACAAAGGATTGGCTCAAGCTCAAAAGCTCAAGACTCTTCATTTTATATTTTAGTGATCCAAGATCACATTGATTCTTTAGGAAAAGCCAATACTATCAAGGAGGGATGAGGTGTTGCTTAATGAGCCTCTTGCTTCATGTGCTTAGTGATATGCTCCAAAACCCTCAACTACTTTCCCATATCCACATATGACCTAAACCCTAAGCCAAACTCGGTCCTACCGATTCTTCCTATCCGGCGCCACCGAGTTTCACTTGTCATTAGCCACTGCCAAACCCTACCAATTCGGTTCTACCGATAAGGATCTCGGTCTCACCGAGATGGGGTTGCAAACTCTCTATTTCCCTTTCGTAACTTTTCGGTCCCACCGAAAGAGCGAATCGGTCCCACCGAGATTGCAATGTAAACTCAGTGTTTCCCCTTTGTAACTTTTCGGTCTCACCGAGTTCCACTCGGTCTCACCGAAAGAGCAAATCGGTCCCACCGAGTTTGCCTGACCAACTCTCTGGTTAGCTAATTACCAAACTCGGTCTCACCGAGTTTGTGTAATCGGCCTCACCGAGATTACGTTATGCCCAAACCCTAACCATATCGGTCCCACCGAGTTGCATGTCAATCCCACCGAAAATCTCTAACGGTCACTAGGTTTACATTTTCGGTCCGACCGAGTTTATTGATTCGGTCCCACCGATATTGGAAAACTGTGTAACGGTTGGATTTTGTGTGGAGGCTATACATACCCCTCCACCTCTTTCTCATTTGTTGAGAGAGCCATCAGAACACACACATCATTCCAACTCTTATGTTCTGAGAGAGAACCACCTACTCATGTGTTGAGACCAAGACATTCCATTCCTACCATATGAATCTTGATCTCTAGCCTTCCCAAGTTGCTTTCCACTCAAACCCTCTTTCCACCAAATCCAAATCCTATGAGAGAGAGTTGAGTGTTGGGGAGACTATCATTTGAAGCACAAGAGCAAGGAGTTCATTACCTGCACACCATTTGTTACTTCTTGGAGAGTGGTGTCTCCTAGATTGGCTAGGTGTCACTTGGGAGCCTCCGACAAGATTGTGGAGTTGAACCAAGGAGTTTGTAAGGGCAAGGAGATCGCCTACTTCGTGAAGATCTACCGCTAGTGAGGCAAGTCCTGTGTGAGCGTTGGCCATGGTGGCATAGACAAGGTTGCTTCTTCGTGGACCCTTTGTGGGTGGTTGCTTCTTCGTGGACCCTTCGTGGGTGGAGCCCTGTGTGGACTCGCGCAACCGTTGCCCTTGGGTGGAGCCTTGTGTGGACTCGCGCAACCGTTACCCTTCGTGGGTTGAAGTCTCCATCAACGTGGATGTAGGATAGCACCACCTATCCGAACCACGGGAAAAACATCCGTGTCTCCAATAGCGTTTGAATTATCCAAACCCTTCCCTTTACATTCTTGCAAGTTGCATGCCTTACTTTCCGCTGCCAATATACTCTTTGCATGCTTGCTTGAATTATGTGATGATTGCTTGACTTGTCCCAAAATAGCTAAAATCTGCCAAGAACTAAAATTGGGAAAAGGTTAAGTTTTTATTTGGTCAAGTAGTCTAATCACCCCCCCTCTAGACATACTTTCGATCCTACAAGATTAAGTTTGCGGAAAGCTTCACAAAGCTCGGGTTGATAAGGCTTGAGAATCAGACTGTTGCAGTAGGCCTTTCTGCTCAAAGCGTCAGCAATCACATTGGCCTTGCCTGGAGTGTACTCGATACTCGGATTATACTCTTGAATCATTTCGACCCGTCGAGTTTGCCTGAGGTTGAGATTAGGCTGAGTGAAGATGTACTTGAGACTCTTGTGATCAGTGAAAATATTCACTTTTCTTCCCAATAGAAGATGTCTCCAAGTCAACAGAGCATGCACAACTGCCGCCAACTCGAGATCATGAGTGGGGTAGTTCTTCTCATTAGGCTTCAACTGGCGAGATGTATAAGCAACAACTTTCTTCTCTTGCATCAAAACTGCACCAAGACCTTGGATAGAGGCATCACAAAAGACCTCGTATGGCTTGGATTCATCAGGCGGAGTCAGAACTGGAGCGGTGATCAATTTCTCTTTCAAAGTGTTGAAAGCAATGTCACACTCCGGAGACCAAACGTACTTGACGTGCTTCTGAAGAAGATTTGAGAGTGGCTTTGCGATCTTAGAAAAGTTTTCAACGAATCTTCGGCAATAGCTTGCGAGACCGAGAAAACTGCGGAGTTGCTTCACGTTCTGAGGAGGTTCCCAATTCACAATTGCAGACACCTTCTCGGGATTCACGGCAATGCCCTTGGCAGAGATGATATGACCAAGATAAAGAACCTCATCAAGCCAAAATTCACACTTGGAGAACTTGGCGTAGAACTGATGTTCTCTGAGCTTATCAAGAACCACACGCAAGTGCTTGGCATGATCTTCCTTGTTCTTCGAGAAAACCAGAATATCGTCGAGATAGACCAAAACGAAGTCATTGATGTAGGCGTTGAAAATGAAATTCATCATGCGAGAGAACGTCGGAGGAGCGTTGGCGAGGCCAAAAGACATGACAGTGTATTCATATGAACCAAAGCTTGTTCTAAATGCTGTCTTGGGAATATCTTCTTCACGAATGCGAATCTGGTGATAACCCATATGGAGATCAAGCTTGGAGAATACTTGGGCACCTTTGAGTTGTTCGAACAGCTCATTGATGTTGGGAAGTGGGTATTTGTTCTTGATGGTCTTCTTGTTCACTGGACGGTAATCAACACAAAGTCGGTCCGTTCCATCCTTCTTCTTCACAAAAAGAACACCACAACCCCACGGAGAAGAACTAGGCCGGATAAGACCCATTCTTTCTTGCTCATCGAGTTGCTTCTTCAGCTCCTTCAACTCTTCAGGTCCGAGCTTGTAAGGACGTTTGCACACAGGTTCCATACCAGGCTCAAGTTCAATAACGAATTCAACTGGCCGGTGTGGAGGCATTCCTGGGAGCTCTTCTGGAAAGACGTCTTGATATTCGCAAATGACTGGAATTTGAGAGATGGCATCCAATTCACCCTTCTCATTGAGAGAAAACAGACGAATGGTATTATCCCGAGCGGCAAAGACAATTACATCCTCAGACGAATGAGTCAATTGAATCTGCCTGGCAGCACACTCAAGATGTGCCTTGTGCTTAGAAAGCCAATCCATTCCGAGAATAAGATCAATATCCGAGTTACCAAGCACCACCGGAGAAGAGAGAAACTTTTAATCGCCCAACGTGATAGAGACATCGGGAGCAACCAAACTAGAAGTCAAAAGCTTGCCGGGAGAAACAACTTGCATGACTTTGGGCATAATCTCGGTATCAACATTGTGCTTCGATGCAAAAGGGCATGACAAAAAGGAATGCGATGCACCAGTGTCAAATAGAACTTTTGCAGGAACATCGTTAACAGGAAGGTTACCCATGATCACATCTGACGAGTCCTCTGCCTGAGCTGCATTCATCAAATTGACCTTGGCGTGCTTGGGGTTATGCTTGACCATAGCTGTACTTGCCGATCTGACAGGAGGAGGAGGAAGACGCCTCTGGTTGAGACACTTGTTGGCATAGTGACCCTTCTGTTGGCACTTGTTGCACATGACCTCTGAAAGCGGACAGTGATACGAAGCACTCGATCTTGGAGCTTGAGACGGAGTCTTGTTCTGAAAGCCAGGGTTGGGTGGGTGGGAAGAACCACTGCCACCTTTACTCTTCTGCTGAAACGGCTGACGGAACGGAGGAGGAGGAAGCCAGAACTTCTGCTGCTTGGCCACTTGAGTAGAGGAAGAAGGAGTAGCATCTCTAACTCGCTTCCTGGAAGTATCACACCTCAACTGAGCAGCCTCTTGCTTCAGTGCCATGTTGTAGAACTCATCGTATCTCAAGGGCTCAAAGAGAACAAGAGCGAGCTGAATATCTTCTCTGAGACCACCCCTGAACTGGTATATCATGCTCTTCTCATCAGACACGTCCTGCTTGGCAAAGCGGGCAAGCTTCTGGAACAATTTGTTGTAGTCATAGACAGACAAAGAGCCTTGCTTAAGATTGCGGAATTCCTCACGCTTGCTTTCAACCACGCTCTGCGGAATATGATGAGCTCGGAAATCTCGACGGAAATCATCCCAAGTGATAACACGTCCACCTCTGGAGTCCTTGTACTGCTGGAACCATTCTGCAGCTTGATCTTTGAGTTGGAAGGAAGCGAACTTGACAAAGTCCTCAGGCCTGACGTTACTGCACTCGAAATGCTTACACAGATCCACAAGCCAATTGTCAGCATCGGTTGCCTCAACACAATTGCTGAAAGTCTTTGGCCCGTTAGCAAGGAACTGGTTGAGTGTAGCAAAGTGACTCTGATTGCTGCCTTGTTCCCTTGACTGCCTTGATTGCGCTCTTGGAGAATTTGCATGATCAGCTGAGTGTTTGCATTGGTTGCGGCCATCACAGCTTGCCATGCCTCTGGAGGAGGTGGAGGCGGTGGCGGATCAGGATTCGGAGTCGTGCGCGTTGGAGGAGCCATCCTGAAGAGGTTTACCACCATTAGCACATTGACAGATAAATATTGAAGCTGAATCCAACGGAATGAAAATTGCAACATATAGTCTTCACATCTGAACAAAATGAACGAATGCATTCCTCTTGAAATGGTCACATATCCATAAATTGAGAAGCCACGTAGAATTAAGGTAGAGAAATAAATCAACAAGGTACGGATCAAGAACGAATAATCGGTAAGAAATCCCAATCTCAAACCAATATCCGTGGAAGAAGAACTAGAACTACTAGAATTCCCACCTATGAAACTCCCGAACTTTTCCGGTTATGCAATCAGGTGTTGGGGATACAGGGGAAGCATAATATCTCACCCAAACTAGCAAATCCTACATCCAGTTGTATCCATCCTTCAACACATAACCGAGAAAACTTCGGAAACTATCTACCTCAACCTTCGAAAAGCATCCGTTATACAAGTTATGGCGATACTCCCGAACTCCCGCCCCAGTACTGGGTGGCGTCGAGGTTATCTCACCAACGAACTGCATAAAAGAGATTTTTGATGTCGGCGAACATATCTCAAGTATTCCAGAATTGCAACGATAAAATTATGATGACAACACCTCAGAGCTCAACTCCCCGGGACAATTCCACTAAACCCCTGACAGGAGGCACCAAGACAGTATTCTCATCATAAGCCATCGGAACGATTCCGAGATAGTCGCGTGATCCTAAATTTTTTTAGTGAAATTTGAGAAGAGAAGAGTCAAAACTCTACGTCAGGATGCCTTACCAGAGCGATGAGGAGACTGGGAAGTAAAAAGAATTCCTAAGCTCTCCGATATATAATTCCTAAGTGACTCAAAACATTTTTTTAGACACAACTCGGCCGCTAAAAACGATCAAGCAATGGGGCTCCTAAGGTCGGGGAAGGCTCTGATTACCAACTTATAACACCCTCGATGCGACTATAGCTCCCACGTGTCGAGGCACGACTTAGAGACATAATCGCATTGAAGGCATATGTAGCAAGTTAGGCAATCTTCACAACATCCCATGTAATATGAATAATAAAGGGGAGAACATAGTTGGCTTACACTCGCCACGTCAATCAAGAACATAAATAACATTACATCATCCAAAACACTCATGGCCCGACTACGGCGCCAAAATAAAAGAGAACCCAACATGCGACACGGCCCTGAGTCGAACCCCAACTAGGCACCACTACTGATCATCAGGAAAAGACACGTAGTAACACTGAGAGTCCTCATCAAACTCCCACTTGAGCTCGTACTCATCACCTGGAGCGGAATCACCTGGACCTGCATCTGGAGTTATAGTAATCTGTGAGCCACAGGGACTCAGCAATCTCGCACCCTCGCGATCAAGACTATTTAAGCTTATAGGAAGGGTAAGGCAAAAATATGTGGAGCTGCAGCAAGCGACTAGCATATATGGTGGCTAACTTATACGCAAAAGAGAGCGAGAAGAGGAGGCAAAGCGCGAGCGAGAATCTAGAAGAACAACCTGCGCAAGCATTACTCCAACACCGTGTCCACTTCCCGGACTCCGCCGAGAAGGGGCCATCACGGTAACACACTCAGTTGATTCATTTTAATTAATTAAGGTTCAAGTTGTCTACAACCGGACATTAACAAATTCTCATATGCCCATAACCGTGGGCACGGCTTTCGAAAGTTCAATCCTTGCAGGGGAGTCCCAACTTAGCCCATGACAAGCTCTCACGGTCAACGAAGGAATAGACCTCCTCCCAAGACATTCCGATCAGACTCGGTATCTCGGTAACTCAAGACACTTCGACAGGTTAAAACAAGACCAGCAACACCGCCCGAATGTGCCAACAAATCCCGATAGGAGCTGCACATATCTCTTTCTCAGGGCACACTCAGATGAGACATCCTACGAGTAAAACCAACCCTCAAGTTGCCCCGAGGTGGCCCCGCAGTCTACTCGGTCGGACCAACACTCAGAGGAGCACTGGCCCGGGGGGGGGGGTTAAAATAAGATGACCCTCGGGCTCCGGTAACCCAAGGGAAAAGATGCTAGGTGGCGAATGGTAAAACCAATGTTGGGTATTGTTGGAAAAGCTTTAATCAAGGCGAACTACCAAGGGGTTCCCATTATCACCCAACCGCGTAAGGAACGCAAAATCCGGGAACATAACACCGATATGACGGAAACTAGGGCGGCAAGAGTGGAACAAAACACTAGGCGAGAGGCCGAGCCTTCCACCCTTTACCAAGTATATAGATGCATTAAGCTAACATAGCAATATAATGATATCCCAACAAGTAAATAAAAGATGTTCCAACAAGGAACGGCCTCCAATCTTCACCTGCAACTAGCAACGCTATAAGAGGGGCTGAGCAAAGCGGTAACATAGCCAATCAACGGTTTGCTAGGACAAGGTGGGTTAGAGGTTTTACATGGCAATTGGGAGGCTGACAAGCAAAAGGTAGGCATCGTAGCATTGGCATAGCAAAGAGCGAGCAAACTAGCATAGCAAAGATAGTAGTGATTTCGAGGGTATGATCATCTTGCCTGCACAGTTGTCAGAGTTGACTGGATCCTCACAAGCAAACTCAACGGGCTCCTCGGTAGAGAACTCGTCTCCCAGCTCTACCCAACAAGACAAACAAGCAACAAGGATGCAATCAACCACGTGCAAGACCAAGCAATAAGATGAAATGATGATATGACGGGAAATGCATGAACCTGGCCTCAACTTGGAATTCCAAGGGTGCCACTGGAAATATGAGATGAAATCTCTTGAAAACGATATAAAGAACGCCGGAATCGGAGTTACGGTTTGGAAATGGCGAGCATTTCAAAAATGACAACGGTCTGCGATTTACAGCAAGTAGGCATCTAAATGCAACGAAATGAACATGCTACAGCCACAAAACATGACAACAAAATACATGGCAGGGATGCACACAAGATGCTTAACAAAAGACTAGCACTGAGACATGGCAATTTCATCCATTATGAAGTTCAAACAAGCATGGCAAAAACGCAAATGCAAAACAGATTCCAGACTTAGTGAAATTAACACTTGTCTGAAATTTCAGATCACGAAGCCCTCTTTGGAGCAGCAAAACAACATGATACATGACCTGATTAAGATAAATAATAACATGGCATGGAGCTAATCAACAAGCTTAACAAAAGTCCCTAAGTGACCTGGGGCCAAAAGGGATCACAAAATATACTAACGGGCACACGAACATAGCAAAAACATAATCAGTTTTCAGACTTGGTGAAAACTGAGACATGCTAAAATATAACTCACGAAGGCATGTAAACGAGCTCGATGCACTCACTACGGTGCAAGTCATGGAAAGGAAAGCATACATCCATTAAGAAGGCACAAAATACAAGCTAGACATGGCAAGAACAATGGCATAGCATGCACGGATCAACTACAACAACGCCGGCAAAATCGCAAACGAGTTGACGATCTGCCCAGATTCACCACGAAGCAAAAGTAGATCTCGATTGACTCAAGCTAGGGTGCTCCATAATTGCAGACAAAGACATGGATGGATAGAGCATAACATGATTAACAAAACTCCTTTACTGATCATCCTCAAAAGAGCCACGGATCACTAGGAAACAAGCTGAACATATGGCATCATGAACTAAATAATCCCAGACTTAGTGAAAACAACTGTCTCTGAAAACAGATTTCCCGGGTGCCTCACTTTGCAAGCTTGCACAAGTCACCACACACATCCTAAAAATGCATGGGTTGCATCTCTGGAAATAAGAGAAAATCCTTAACAAAACATATGAAGGACTCACAGGCATAGCATGCACACAATAATCATGGCAAAAATGACAAAAGTCTAAGATGAACTAGCAGATCTGACAATTAACTCACGAAGCCTCCTTCTAACAGCATTTTGGGCATCAAGATGAGCTCAAATGAAAAAGATGCAATGGAATTAAATGATGTACTCATCGAGACGAACATTTTGATATACTATATGTCCAAATCGGAGCTACGGATGCGGAGATACCACTGGTCAAAGTATGCACAAAAATTAGGGTTCGGGGAGGCAAAAGTCAACCGTGAGGAGTAGATCTCAGATCTGGCACTGTTCACTGGCACAGATTCCGAGGCTCGCCGGAGATGGAGCTCGCCGGAGCTCGAGGTGGGACGCGGCGACCGGAGTGGTGGGGAAGGCGGCGCCGGCGACGAGGTGGCGAGGGGCGGCGGCCGGCGACGAGGCGGCCCGGGGCGGCGCTTGCCCCGGCCGGAAATGGCAAGGCAGCGGCGGTCTTCGCGGGCGGCGGTGATGGAGCACGGCGGCGCGGGCGGCGGGGAACGGCGGCACGGGCGGCGGATCGCGCAGGCTCTCGGGGGCCAGATCTGGGCCTCGGGCCCGGCGGCGGCGGCGAGGTGGCTCTGCCACGTGGCGAGCGGCGGCTCGCTGGGGCGGCGACGGCGGACGTGTCCGGCTAGGCTCCGGACATGTCCGGCGGCTGGAGATCTGTTTTTTTGCTAGGGTTGGACGGGGAGAGATCCGAGATTTGGAAAAGGGGGGCTATTTATAGGCATAAGTGGAGCTAGGAGAGTCCAAATGGGGTGCGGTTTTCGGCCAGGCGATCGTGATCGAACGCTCTAGGACATGGAGCAGAGTTTGGTGGGTTTTGGGCCAAATTGGAGGGGTGTTGGGCTGCAACACACACAAGGCCTTTTCGGTCCCTCGGTTAACCGTTGGAGTATCAAATGAAGTCCAAATGATACGAAACTTGACAGGCGGCCTACCGGTAGTAAACCAAGGCCGCTTGGCAAGTCTCGGTCCAATCCGGAAATGTTTAATCCCCACACATGAAAGAAAGCTAGAAATGGCCACCGGAGGAGAACGTAGCGCCGTAATGCAAAACGGACAACGGGGGAAAAGCTCGAATGCATGAGATGAACACGTATGCAAATGCAATGCACATGATGACATGATATGAGATGCATGACAAAGAAAACAACACACGGAGACAAAGACCCGAACCCGAGAAATAAATATAACTTAATGCCGGAAACGGCAAGAGTTGGAGTACAAATAGGGAAAGTTACATCCGGGGTGTTACAGTCCTGTCTGCCACGTTTGTGGGACCAAGGCCACATCCGAGTCCCTATGGTCCGCAGGCTCCACAGGACCGTATGTTCCCAGATGATCATGTTCCACTTCCAGGCTTTGGTGGTGACTTTTACGAGGATTACTACGGAGCCGTCTGAGCTAGTAGTAGTTTCACTAGTATTGTAATAGTTGTATTCTCCACAGTCCTGCATGACCGTGGGATACGACTTGGTGTGTATCATGCTCCGGAGGTGTAGAAAAATAATGTATAGGAGCTTCGAATGCCTGTGATGAGATGTAATGTCTTTCACCGTAGTTGTACTCTAGCCTGGGCTTGTACTAAACTATGTACGGTGTGTATGACCAATGGTATATATGTGGCAGTTTCTATATTACCATGTCGTGCAATGAACATCTCAGCATTCCATGTTATCCATTACATTCTGCACTTCCTTGCCAAGATTGTTCCATCCTTGTCTAAACCATTGTCTTGTTTTTCCTAGGATGGTCAACACTCGTAGCAACCCTGCTACCCCGGAGTAGGGAGAAGCCAGTGCAGCTAGGGGTGAAAATATGCCTCACCCGCCTTCTCTGGCCGAATTTATGCTGGAGGCAGAAAGAAACAAGCGTGAGACTAACCGCTTGCTGGAGCGGATTGAGCAGAACACTGCACGTCATCAGCGAAACGACTTGGTGTCAATCAATGACTTTATCAAGTTGTACCCACCAAAGTTTAATCATTCCGTCGAGCCCCTCGACGCGGATGATTGGCTTTGCAACATCACCCACAAGCTACATTCTGCCAACGTAGCCAAAGCTGATAAGGTTACCTATGCTGCCTATTACCTCGAAGGCCCTGCTAGCCTTTGATGGGAAAACTTTGAGGCTATGCGCCCGGTCGGCCAAATCACTACTTGGGCTGAATTCAGTGAGGCTTTCCGTGAGCATCACATCCTAGAAGGTCTCATAGATCGTAAGAGGGAAGAGTTCTGCAATTAAACCCAAGGCAAACTGACTGTGGATGCATATAGTGGTGAATTTGGGAATCTGGCACGTTATGCTCCTGAAGAGGTATCCACCGACACTAAGAAGCAGGCAAGGTTCCGCAAGGGACTTAGCCCCGAGCTTCGCCGCGATCTTCGTCTGCACGAGTGCACCTCCTTCCAGAAGTTGGTCAATAAAGCCATCAGTGCTGAGACAGGCCAGACTGACTATGACACTTCACACAAGCACTCTCATGATTTTGGTTCTTCATCCAGCTCTGGATCTCAGAAGCGCCGGGTGTGGATTCCAAGCACAGCACTGCCACCCAGGTTCATTCCGAGGCCATCCTTTGAGGCGCCTCGCCCCAACCAGCAGTTTGCACCGCCTAAGACCTATGGTGGCCCCGCTACTAATGCTGCTCCACGCCCCAATGTTGTGACATGTTTCAAGTGTGGAGAGCCGGGTCACTACAGTCGAGAGTGTCCCCAGAACAACAACCCCAACCAGTCTGGAAAGTCCGTTGGCCGTGGTAAGCCAGCAGGAAAGACATTCTATGCCAAGCCAGCCACCACTGCGCGTGGCCATGTCAACTATGTCTCAGCTGAGGAGGCTCATGATGATCCTAATGTCGTCCTTGGTACGCTCCTTGTTAATTGCCATCCGACATCTGTTCTTTTTGATACTGGAGCATCTCATTCATTCATATCTGAGAGCTATGCTCGATTGCATAACATGACATTCTGTGACATGCCCACTTCCATGGTAATTCAAACTCCGGGTTCCGAATGGCAAACTTCTAGAGTAAGCCATGGGAATGAAATTCTTGTCGATAGACTTGTCTTCCTTGCATCCTTAATAGCTCTCAAGTCCTCGGACATAAACATCATCTTGGGTACGGACTGGATGTCAGCCCATTATGCTAAGATTGATTGTTCTACTAGAACTGTTCAACTTACTCACCCATCGGGCGAGACAGTCAATGTCTTAACTCAAGTGGCCAAGGGCCAACTTTATTCCCTAAATTCCAACCCTCTTCCAGACCTTGAAGATATTCCGGTAGTCCAAGACTTCCCGGATGTCTTTCCAGAAGAACTGCCAGGTGTTCCACCTGACAGGGATGTCGAGTTTGTGATAGACCTTGTTCCAGGAACTGTTCCAATTTCTAGGAGACCCTATAAGATGGCACCCTTAGAACTAGCCGAGCTTAAGAACCAACTCGATGAGTCCTTGAAAAAGGGTTTCATCCGTCCTAGTTATTCTCCTTGGGCTTGCCTCGTCCTCTTCATTAAGAAGAAGGATGGAACGGATCAGATGGTTGTAGATTACCGACCTGTCAACTTGGTCACTATCAAGAACAAGTATCCGCTCCCCAGGATCAACGATCTGTATGACCAGCTCGCTGGATCCTTAGTCTTTTCCAAGATGGATTTGAGGTTGGGCTACCATCAAATCAAAATAAAAAACGGGGACATGCCCAAAACGGCCTTTGTTACTCGCTATGGCCAATACGAGTACACCGTTATGTCCTTCGGTTTAACCAATGCCCCAGCCACCTTCTCTCGGTTAATGAACTCGGTCTTCATCGAGTATTTGGATAAATTCGTCATGGTATACCTATATGATATACTCATCTACTCCAAGAGCGAGGAAGAACATGCCGAACATCTATGGCTGGTATTGACGAAACTTCGAGAGCATCGCCTTTATGCCAAATTCTCCAAGTGTGAATTTTGGTTGCTAGAAGTGACCTATCTAGGCCACGTAATCTCTGGTAAGGGTATTGCTGTCAATCCCGAGCGAGTTCAAGCTGTCCTTGATTGGACTCCACCTGAAACGGTCAAGCAAGTTCGGAGCTTCCTTGGCTTTGCGAGCTATTGTCGCCGCTTCATCGAGAATTTCTCCAAGGTTGCTAAACCTCTAACTAAACTCCTCAAGAAAGATAAAAAGTTCGAGTGGACCCCACAGTGCGAGTTCAGCTTTCAGAAACTGAAAAGACGCCTGACATCTGCTCCCGTACTGGTACCGCCAGATTTCTCCAAGGACTTTATTATCTATTGCGACGCCTCGTGACAAGGACTAGGTTGCATACTCATGCAAGATCGTTAGGTAATTGCCTATGCTTCACGGCAATTACACCCCCATGAGGAAAACTATCCCACATATGATCTAGAGCTTGCAGCGATAGTCCATGCACTTAAATTTTGGCGACATTACCTTCTCGGTAATCGTTGCGAGATCTTCACTGATCACCAAAGTCTGAGATATATCTTCACCCAACCGGATTTGAATCTCAGGCAAAGACGTTGGGTTGAGTTGATCTCGGATTACGACTTAGGAATAATTTACACCCCGGGCAAGGCCAATGTCATGGCTGATGCACTAAGTCGTAAATCTTATTGTAACAACCTGATGTTACAACAAAGTCAACCACTTCTCCATGAGGAATTTTGTAAGCTTAATCTTCACATTGTTCCTCAAGGATTCCTATCCACCCTGGTGGAGAAACCTACCCTTACGGATCAGATCATCAAGGCACAGAAGGTAGATCCGAGAATCTCCCGTATTAAGAGAAACATTAAGAAAGGAGTCGCGAATTGTTTCTCCGTTGATGATCAAGGTGTCGTATACTTTGGAAACCGTTTAGTGGTTCCCAAAGCACGAAACCTGAGGTGGCTGATCCTTAAGGAAGCTCATGAATCCCCTCTCACGATTCATCCCGGTAGTACTAAAATGTATCAAGACCTACGCCAGAGGTTTTGGTGGACTAGGATGAAGAGAAAAATTGCTCAATACATTGCTAGTTGCAACGTCTGTCGTCGTGTTAAAGTAGAGCATCAACGGCCTGCTGGCACCTTCAACCTTTGGCTATTCCCGAATGGAAATGGGATAAAATCAGTATGGATTTCATTACTGGGTTTCCCAGGACCAAGAGAGGGAATAATGCTATCTTCGTCGTGATCGATCGTCTTTCCAAAGTAGCCCATTTCCTACCTGTTGATGAGAGTAACACCGCTAGCCAGCTAGCTGACCTATACATCTCCCGAATAGTGTCTCTTCATGGTGTCCCATTGGAAATTAACTCAGGCCGTGGGAGTCTCTTCACCTCTCGATTTTGGGAAAGTTTCCAAAATGCTATGGGAACTCGTCTCTCTTTTAGCACCGCCTTCCACCCCCAATCAAGTGGTCAAGTAGAGCGAGTCAATCAAATTCTGGAGGATATGCTCCGAGCTTCTGCCATCTCATTCGGAATGGATTGGGAGAAATGCCTTCCATTCGCAGAGTTCGCTTATAACAACAGTTATCAAGCTAGCTCGGGCAAGGCTCCTTTCTAAGTTCTCTATGGACGAAAATGTCGAACGCCTCTTAACTGGTCAGAAACTGGGGAAAGACAACTGTTTGGCCCGGATAAGATTCAGGAAGCAGAAGAGCAGGTTCGCGTTATTCGTGAGAAATTGAAAACAGCCCAATCTCGTCAAAAGAGCCAATATGATCATAAACATAAGCTCATGACTTATGAAGTCGGCGAGAAGGCTTACCTTCGGGTTACTCCGTTAAAGGGAACCCATCGTTTCGGTATTAAAGGCAAATTGGCTCCTTGTTACATTGGACCCTTTCGCATTCTTGCCAAACAAGGAGAAGTTGCCTACCAATTGGAACTACCTCCGCATCTTTCCAGAGTTCACGATGTCTTCCACGTTTCTCAACTCAGGCGTTGCTTCACGGATCCTATCCGTGGAGTGGACCACAAAACGCTTGATCTACAAGATAATCTCTCATATCGGGAATATCCCTCGTATCCTTCATCAAGCCGAGCATACCACTCGATGCCATAACATCAAGTTTCTTAAGGTTCAATGGTCACACCACACGGAGAAGGAAGCCACTTGGGAAAGGGAGGATTGTCTTCGACTCGAGTACCCCACCTTCTTCCCAACGGATCCTAAATCTCGGGACGAGATTCTTTTGAGTGGGGATGAGTTGTCACACCCTAGCTAGTTCATGCATTAGAGTGTTGCATCATGTTTAAATTTCCCAGAAAACTGAAATGGGGATGACAGAACCCCTAGCACCCCCCGGAACAACTAGGGTTTACTAAAAACTTTTTCAATGAACCTGAAATGCCCTTCTAAAAAGTCCACCCTTTTTGTTTTGGGTTAAAACCTTTGACAAAAATGGTGCACACTTTTCTAGGACATCTTAAGGTCATTGGATTAATTCATATAGTACTTGCATTTGGGTATTTAAATGCTATAAAATATTTTAAATGCTCAAATAATCATAAACTAAAATGTTTACTATTGGATATATTCTAAGCAGTAGCCGTGATTAGTTTTATGATTTTTGGAAATGCCCTGGCATTTTTAATAAAGCCCTGAAGTTACAGAAATAATAGAAAATAGAAAAAAAGGAGAGAGAGAAAGGATCCAACCACTTACCTGTGTGGCCCAGGAGCCGGCCTAGCCCACCTGGCTATTGCCAGTCGTCTACCACCTCTGCCAGTAGGTAGAGGCAGAGACAGCGCACGGGCGCGCGCGAGCGCCACACCACCAGGCCGCCTGCCTACGTCCGAGGACAGCGCGACGCCGCGAATCCCCTCCTCGGTGACGTCCCAATCCGTCCGACTCGCTCGCTCGATCCCCTGTTCTCTCCCTCGCCTCTGCACCGCCACACCCGAGAGCGACCGTCGCCGCCGCTCGCCGTTGCCCCAGCCACAGCCACCGCCTCGCCTGAACAAGCTGCTACCCAGCTCCGCCGCGACGTCGTCGTCCTCCCCACCTACTCACGCGACGCCGGACGCCCTGACGCATCGTCCCCGACGTCTTCTTCTTCCTCGCGCCACCGCGATTGCCGGCGACCTCCCGTCGTCACCAACCCCTCCCTGAGCTCGCCGTTCGCTCCCCTACACTCGCAGTGAGCCACTGACCCTTCTCCCCCTCTCCGCTCTAGCTCTCGTGCACCGTACGCGCCACCTCGAGTTCGCCCGCACGCACCGCTGCCTGTGCTCGCTGCCGATGAGTCTCCGGCCATCTAATGGTCCGGCCGTCGTGCCCAGCTTCCTCCCCGCGCCGCGTAGAGCACGTACGTGCCCCGCATGAGCCACCACGACCATCACAACGACGACCCCGAGCTCACCCGAGCTCCGGCGACCGCCAAGGTCAACGCTGGCGACGACTTCGGCCACCCCTGGTCCAACCACCACCACCACTCGATGCGGGGGAGCGCCCGCATCACGTAGATGGCCTCCGCCGTACTTTTGGTCGTCAGAGCATGAATCCCGCGCTGCCCCGCCGCGTCTGGTCATCGCCAGCGTTTAAACGCCGGTGCTTTGACCCCGCTGACCAGGGATTTAACCCCCCTGAGTCACTGACATGTGGGCCCCGTCCCTGGTCAAACCTACATTAGCACTAAGTAACCCTAATTAGATAGTTAACTAACGGTGTCACTGACCAGTGGGTCCTACTGGTCAGGTTTGACCTGAGCCGCCTGTTGACCTGCTGACGCAATGCTGACGCAGTAATGGAATTTTCTGGATTTAATCTTATTCAGGAAATTCCAGAAAATATTACAAACTTTAGAAATTCATAACTTTTAATCTGTAACTCCAAATGCAAAGATTTATATATGAAATTTGATCAGAAAAATTCAATCTTTCCATCTGTAATGGTATCATGAATGACAAAACACTTTAACCTTGCTGTTTAGGTGAAACAAGCTAATACACTTATAAGGGTTAAGAACATAAGCTTCCATTTGAATCTTTGATTCAAATGGACCCAAACCAACTTGTTTCACATTGCATTAGGTAGGACACCTCATATTGCCATGTCATAGCATGCATCATATTGTTGCATATTGCCATGTGATGATTGTGTTCTGTGGTGTCTTTCGTGGTAGGTTCTGCCTCCTAGAATATTTCCGAGTATCCAGCTGAAGGGTAGTACCCTACTACTACTCCATCAGGCAAGCAGCCCCATTGATCATATTGATACAATCCCATGTTCTCGCCTCTGCTCTCATTTACTGCATTAAGACAACAATGTTTCAAACTGCTGTGTGTTGCGGTAGTTGAACCCTTATCCTCTGCATGACCTGTCATTGCCACAGTAACTAGATGAAACCCACTAGCATGTGTAGGAGTTGATTGAGCCATGTATGTGTTTCCTACCTTGCTATGTCTGCTATGCTTAGAGTTGTGTCAGGTCTGGTTCATCTGGGTGATGGGCTAGAGTGAAATGATTACGTCGGTAATGTGAGGGATGTGTTGAACATGTTTTGGTAAAGGTATTGATGAGAGGCCATGTAGGAGTACATGGTGGGTTGCTTCATTGAGGCCGTCCCTAAGAACTGAGATCTGTATGTGTGATTCAAGAATCAGTTACTACCATACATTGGGCCCGAAACCAATGGACCCTCTCGGCTTCTTAATCACCCTAGTACTCTGTCCAGGAGTTGCAATTAGTTTCTGGTGTTTGTAGGTTATGTGTTGGCGGCTGTGCATAGCGGTGACCCTAGGGGTGGGCTATGATGCGGTAGATACACCGTGGCACGGTGTACCGAGTCACCCGTTTGGTGTCTCGGGAACCCTGTTCACATCGTTCGGGGCCGTATGTGGAAACCTCGGCCGGACTCCCTGCGGATGGAACCTGGATAGGCGATAAACATGGACTAGAGACTTGAGTGTTTAGGTAGGCCGTGGCCGACACCCTCGTTGGGCTTCCGCTTGAAGGTTGCCGAGTACATGTCGTGTAAACGACGATAAGTGGTGAGAGCGTGTATGAAGAAGTACACCCCTGCAGGGTTAACATCATCTATTCGAATAGCCGTGTCCGCGGTAAAGGACTACTTGGTTGCCTATAGAGTTCATAGACAAGTTAATGGTTACTACTAAAAGACTCAAGATAAATGTGAGTACCGAGGATGGCCCTCTTGTAGGATGACGAGGGAGGATCCCCGGTGGAGTATTGTGTTGGGGATTAGTGGACTCGTGTGCGAAAACTATTTTACCAGTGGTGTCTCGTAGGATAGCTTAGCCAAGAGTCAAAAGCTGGCTTGCTGCAATAACTCCACCACCTTCTTGAGAATGAGCATGCATAGTAGGATCTGTTGTAAGACTTGCTGAGTACCTTTGTACTCATGTTGCTTTAATTACTGTTTTCAGACGACAACACCGCCCCTCCGATGGGTTTTACGTAGACCTCGACGTCGATGAGTAACTTGCGACCCAGGTGGTGATTCTGGCCATGGAGGGCTCTATGTAGATAGTCAGGCTTCGACAAGCCTTCTTTCTTTCTATTGTCTGTACCCAGACTTATTTCCTTCCGCATGTGCTTGTATGCTTGTATGACTTGAGTGTCGGGTCTTGTGACCCCTACCTGTATGAACATGTTATGTATGGCTCTCCGGAGCCTTTAAATAAAGTACTTGAGTTGTAGAGTTTTTTGTGATGCCATGTTGTATTTACACATATCGAGCATATTGTGTGTATGATTGAAATGCTTGGTATGTGTGGGATCCGACAATCTAGTTGTTTATCCTTGGCAGCCTCTCTTATGGGGAAATGTAGTCTAGTGCTCCTTGAGCCATAGTAGTCCGCTACAGCCCGGTTCACCGGAGTCCTGCTAGCCCAGCACTACTGCTCAGGACACTTGACTGGTCGGCATGTGTTTCACTTCGTTCCTATGTATGTCCCTTCGGGGAAATGTCACGCGGTGACTTCTGGAGTCCTGCTTAGCCTGCTTCAGCCCGGGTTCCCTGGAGTCCTGTTAGCCCAATGCTACAGCCCGGATTCACACGCTATTGACCGACATGCTCGATGTGATTCATGTATGCCTGTCCCCATAGGTCTGTGCCCCTTTGGGTTCACGACTAGCCATGTCGGCCTGGGTTCTCTGTCATATGGATGCTAGCGACACTATCATATATGTGAGCCAAAAAGCGTAAACCGTCCCTATCCATGGTACGGAGACACCCATGGGGATACCGTGCGTGAGGCCGCAAAGTGATGAGGTGTTACCGGCTAGATCGATGTGACTTGGAATCGGGGTCCTGACAAACAACCTCAGGAGGAGGAGTGTTCTTGGGCTCGAGTGAGCTTGTGAGTGTGAGGATGGGATGGATCTCCTCCCTCGCCCCCTTCTATGGTGGTGGCTAAGTCCTATTTATAATGGCCTTGGTCCTCTTCCGAAATGCAAGGCAGGAAGGGATCCCACAACAGCCAAATTTGAAGGGAGACAACTAGTACATGCTATCCTAACAAAAGTGGTCTCTGCCTACAAAAGCCTCTAGTCGTGACGCTGTGGTGGGCTCGGCGATGACCTCCGTCCTGCCATCCTGGCGGTCTTGGTCTTGTTGCACCGTAATGGAAACCTTTGGCTGATTCCTCGGGACTCCGCGCCTGTGCTTGCCTCCTTAGCACCGAAGAGGAAACTGACACACTACGCCCGCTGGCGCCCGCCCAGCCTTGGTCGTCATGGCTCATGTCATCCGAACCTCGCGAGGTGAGCTTTGCATAGAAATCTCCGCTCCCTAGGAGCCAGCCTGAGGAGACCGCTCCTTGTGGAGGACTTGGTGTCGTCCGCCTCGCGAGGCTTGGCCCCTCGCGAGGGTCTTGGGTTGTTGATGCTGAAGCTGGGTCGTACTTGCCGTGGGCCGCAGGCAGGCAGGTCTGGGTACCCCTGTTCCCAGAACACCGACAGTAGCCCCCAGGCCCAAGGCGCGCTCGAACTTGGCTTCGAGGCGAAGCCAAAGGGCAAGTGCGGAGTGCCGCATGCCCTAACTGCGTGCAGCCCCAATGGACGCGTGGTGATTGATGAGATGTGGGTGTCTCCACTTCCCCATGCGGCCTCGGCAACCGTTCGACTTGACGAGACTCTGCTGCATGCAGAGAGAAAACCATCATTGCATGGGATCATCAAGGCTGGCGGTTGGCCTCCCTCCGGCTATAAATGAGAGGAGGGGCAGAGCCCCCGTGTTCATCTCCATCCTCTCACTGCCCACTCCTTCTTCTTCGGCTCGCCGTCTTGCCGAAGTCCTCATGGCACCGACGAGGAAGTTCTCCGCCGCTGAGAAGGGGAAGGCCCCCAAGGAGGGCCTGGATTCTTCGCCGCCCAAGAGGGGCCACGGGCGCCCCCGTAAGTATGCCGCGACCCCAGCGGTGGTCCCTCCAAGAGCGGGCGCTGCCTCCGGCGGCCGTGGCGGTGCTTCTTCTTGCGGTGGGAGGCACCGTGGCCGAGGCAGCTCCTGCGACGATTTTCTCATGAAGCTTGAAGATGGCCTCCTCAATGCTCTTGGCATCCAGCTTGTGATTGTTGGTGAACTCCACGATCATCATGTGATTGGCATTGCGTCCACCTTCCACCATCCCTTGGCACTTGAAAACTTGCTGCTCCATTGCTTCGAGTCTTGTCTCCATGCTTCCAGTCTTCTTCGGCCCCTCAACATCGCGGATGTGCAACACGCCCTCACGCATCTCAATGGCTTGAGGGTGTCACAACACCTCCGCAAGGTAAGGGTTGATGACCTTCTCAAAAAAGTTGTCCTTAGGGGCGCTTGGAGGCGTCTTGGTGATCTAGATCTGTCAGAAAAACATCTCGAAAGAAGAATATGAGATATTGTCATGGTACACTAATCAAAACCTTCGGGAGATTATATAATGAATTTTTACCGATCTAAAGAAGTATTGTGCAAGAAAACGGAGTCCAGAGGGCACACGAGGTGGCCACAAGGACCGGGGGGCACGCCCAGGGGGATAGGGCGCACCCTCCACCCTTGTGGTGACCTCGTGTCTCTTTCGAGCTACTTTTAATTTTCCTAATTTTTTAAATATATTCCAAAATGGAGAAAATTTATCATTGGAAACTTTTGGAGTCGGTTTACTTACCGTACCACATACCTATTCCTTTTCGGAGTCCAGAACATTCTAGAAAGTGTCCCTTATGTACTCCTCTGGTGTTACAGTATTAATTATATTGGTCTCAACATTTATGGGAGTACCTGAGATATAATGTTTGATTATTTGACCGCTTACCACCTTCGGATTTGTGCCTTCGGAGTTGTTGATTTTTATGGCACAGGAACGATAGACTTCCACGATGATGTAAGGACCTTCCCATTTAGAGAGAAGCTTTCCTGCAAAAAATCTTAAACGAGAGTTGTATAGCAAAACATGATCACCTACATTAAACTCACGCTTTTGCATCCTCTTGTCATGCCATCTTTTAACTTTTTCTTTAAACAACTTGGCATTCTCATAGGATTGGGTTCTCCATTCATCAAGTGAGCTAATGGCAAATAACTTCTCATTGGTACGCGTCGGTGCTATAAAAATGGTTTTTAACCCCTTTCCGCGACGACATTTGGAACCGTCGCCAAGTGAGTGTGGGCGATAGGGGGGTCCTTCCCACATGACCTAGAAACCGTCGGGGATAGGCCCTCCTAGGACACAGGCTGGGGCTGTGTGCGATCGGGTGAGGCATCGAAACCCAATCATTTCCGTAGGTATGTACATCCCACACGGTAGTCCGAGAAAATCATTTCCGTAGGTATGTACATCCCACACGGTGAATCCCAGAAAATCATTTCCGTAGGTATGTACATCCCACATGGTGAACCCAAGGAATACATTTCCGTTCTTATGTACATCCCACACAGTCAATCCAGGGAAAATGTTTCCGTTCATATGTACATCCCACAATTTTATGTATACACTCATGCATGAAAGGTGTAACTATCACACATGCTCTGCCTTGGTTAACTGTTTGCTTTCATTAACTACATCACACACGATTTGATGTAGAAAACTGTGTGGCACTGGGCTATCCATCACAAGCGCTTTTACTGCCAGAACCGTTTGCAAAGTTCCATGACCGTCTTTTCTATTTTTTAGTTTTGCCTGTAATTTATTATTCAAATTGGAAATTTTGAAATATGAAACGTGCAATTCAAATTCTCAGCACAATGGTTCAACAACGAATCCATAAATAAAATTGCCAGTACAATATGTTCAGTCATTACAGGATTAGGCAACAATTAACTATGATGAACCACAGTATTTAAAGGCGGTAAAGGTGAAGAGACGAGTGTAAATCATTTTGACTGCCGACGGTGTTGAAGAAGCGGAATGCCCATAATGTGCCTTCCTGCATGCCGTAGGCACGAACCACTTTTGTCCAACCCCTTGTGACGATTGCCCACCCATCCTTCATCGCCTTCAGGAAGACCTCTAGAGCATTATCATGGTAGCACAAATTATATACTTTAACCTTAGTTGCCTCCACTCTGGTCATGTGGTTTACAAGGTAATCATCAGTAAATAGATTTAGAAACCACTGAAAAGAGAAAAATATCAGATACTGAGGTCTAATAGAGTAACTTGTTGTGGACATGGGGAAAAGGCAACACATTACTTACCATCCTAAAGTTCACTGTTGTCTTTGACAAAGTGTAAATAAAGAGCTTAATTCCAATCACCCATTTCTTTCGCCTAACAATCTTTCTTAGTTTCCTCACTTGACGCTTGTTCATGAATATCTCATTGTCCCTTACGCAAAAGGGATCGAAGTGTGGATTAGTACCGCTCATATATGTACCTGCACGCAACCAGTAAATATTAGAAGCTAAACTGAGATTGCACAAATGATGTAAAATACAACTACCTATGTTCCTAAGTACAAGTATTTTTTTGAGATTTCAATATGAACTACATACAGATGTATATAGAATTATAGATATAGTTTAGATTAGAATCTAGATTCACTCATTTTGCTCCTTATGTAGTCTATATTGGAATCTCTAAAAATACTTATATTTAGGAATAGATGGTGTATAAGACATGGGATGCAGCTAACCTCAACGACAAACAACATCATCGCCCATTGTAGCCCTGTGTAAGTACATGGAAAGCCAATGTTAACTACAACAGGGTTAACATCCACCAAAAATAGCAAATGGTAATAAAATGGCAGCATCTGTAGTGATATCTTCATTTCGAAAGAGTAGCACGGTAGCAAAGGGACGGATTAAAAAATGGATACAACTGTTAATTGCAACAGGCTTAACAACATTCTAATTCATGTTTTGTAAGTTTGTACACTACTGCAGGATGCTGCTAATGCGGCACTACAATCAGAGACCCTTTGAGAAACTGTGTGTGATGCAATGATCGCAAACGTTGGTGTAGGAAAACCTTTAGGAATGTATAAAACGTTTGCGATGATGGATGCATCAAACACAGTTCAGGTTTTAGTTGCGTGTGCGATGAAAGACATACGGTTCAGTTCAATTAACTGTTTGCGATGAGGAGGAACAAAAGAAACAGGCAGCCAGATGAAGGTGTGTGCAATGTACAGCATACAATTCACTCGGATTAACTGTTTGTGATTAGGCAACACAAAAGAAACAAACAACCCGATCAAGGTGTGTGCGATGTACAGCATATGGTTTACACGGATGAACTATTTGTGATTAGGCAAGAGAACAAAAACGGTTCAATATACCAAGATGTGTGTGATACGCGGCAAATAGGTCTGTAATCAGAAATGTGTGCGAAGATCGATAATAACGCAGACGATTGCTTCTAATAAGATGTATGTGATATGCTCTGTCTACACAACATCTATTGGCCATTGTGGGACGAGCATCATCCGGATATGCCATAAGGATGCGAAGAGGCATTCCTATCAGCAAGGACTAGCTGTTCCACCAGTAGCTCATGTAAGAAAACAATCAAGTTAAGTGTGCTCAGGCTGGAGCAGCCATCGGATGGGTGATTGGATGGGAAGTTGTGTCGATGTTAAATTAGGTGATGGGAAATTTAACCTTGAGGTACTTGTTTTTTATTTTTAACACATGTTAAAGAAGGTCTACCACATTACTTTTTGACAATGTGTGATACGTGGCATACAGTTGATCCATCCGACCTATTTGTGCTGGAATAGGCCGTGTGTGTTGTGGGCAAACGCTTGCTAGTATTCAACCGTTTGGGATTGATGAATTCATCACCGACGGGATCCCTAGTGTGGTCCGTGTTCATATGATCATCATCTACTTATTGTGCTAGCTTGATGCTAAGTTTCCATTAATTTATGGTGTTTTATGAACACGCCACCGTTTCCCGCCATTTCCTCACCTGTTTCACGCCACCCTTCTATATTGTGCATAGGGGGCGCGCTACGCACGGAGGCGACAAGCGCAACCTATAGCACATCCACCTTTTCCAAGCATGCCAACCCACCAAAGTGCCGCCTCTGCCATCAACCTCATCGACGAGGAAAACGAGCAGGCACCACGGCCCATCGAGGCCGAGGCGCTCCCCGACAACGCGATGGATGACGCTGTGATGCGCGTCATCACCAGGGTTGAGCAGACCTTTGGCACATGGCGCTTGAGCACCGCAGATCAAGATAGGCATGTCAGCACTGACAGGCTGTAGCTCGCCGCACAACATGATTGATGGCGCGCCGCAGAGCAAGCAAGGCGCGTTCGCACTGATAGGCTGCGGCTCGCCGCACGACGTGACCGTTGGAGCGCCGCAGAGTAAGAGCAGATCCATCGACGCTTGCCTGCTGTCGACACGACGTTGCAGCTGGGTAAACGTCCCGTCAGTACCCCCATTCGTCGTTAGGAGTGGGCAGAGGCCCTCAGCGCCGTACTTGCACCAGATGCCGGCCACGCCGTACTTGCACCGGACGCCCACCGCGCCGTTCGCATGGGTGCGGTTGTTCGCCTTGTCCGCAGCCCGTTGGATGACAACGCACTGGTCCGTAGGCTCGACCGCCTCCTTGGCCCAGGTGTCCACCTGGCGCAGTAGAGGAACATGGCCGTCGCATCCTCGAGCTGGTGATCTCCGATGAAATAGCCAACTTGGAGCTCGAGATCGCGCTCCAGATGTACTGCGAGCGTGTTGACCGCTTGGACGAACGCATGCACGAGTTCAGGCAGAGCCAAGAGCTACCCTAGGCAAGGGCTGCTGGTCATGGTCCCATGGACGCGTTTTATTTTGAAAAGTTGTTTCGACGTGGATAACTTTGTATTCATAGCAATCATAGTATTGCTCTATTTATTGCTCTGTTTCAATGTGTGTACTCTATTTTCCATTCTTATATGTTCATTAGATCATCACATTATATATATATATATATATAATATCATCACATATACGTGATGATACTTAACTACTAGGTACAATGCATAAAATATGAAAACGAACAATACTAAAACAAATAATCCCTCCTGGGGCCAGTATTCCGGTAGCCCCTTGCCAGCAGCTCCCTAGTGCGCGGCGTCTTCCCAGTGTGGAGGCAGTACTCCGACTCCTCCACCTCGCAGCACTTGACGTACCGATCTGCCTCTTGCTGGCGGACGCGCGCGACCGATCTTGCCATTTCATTGGGCACCCACCGGAGTTCCTCGTCGGTGGCACGCTGGAGCTTATTGGCCCACCTCCACGCAGCAGCGAGGCGTCCAGTGCCTATGACCTTCCTCGTGAAGTACCCGTCTTCGTACACCTCCTCGGCACGATGACGTGCCCGCCCCCAAAGCTCCGCCACCTCCTTTTTCCAGGCGGCATCACGGGCTTCACAGACCGCCTGGTACCTGGCTTCCTCCTCCGCTATCTCCTTCTTGAATGCCACTAGCCTGGCTTTCTCAGCCGGCGACAGCGACTTCCACAGACAAAGATTGTACTAGCCCCAAAACCAATCCAAAGTTGGGGGGTCCGGCGCAACCTCGTCAAGCGGCACGTAGGGGTCCTCATCGCTGTTAATCGAGTGAGCGTCCTCGGGGGGGGGGGGGGACTCCTCGTCGGCGCGAGGGCAGACCGGTGGCACCATGGCAGAGATTTGAGAGAGAGATAGAGAGAGGGCGAGCGAGTGGAGGATGTAGATAAGAATGCAGGCGGGATGACGTGAGCAAGGTAGTATTTATTGGCGGTCGGAATCTAGATCAACCGGGACAGTACACACGCCGGTCACCGGAATTTACGAGTACTATAGTTTGAATTACACACAATTCCCGCAGCAAATCCGTGTGTGAACATAATAGCGAAAATCCATGTGCGAACATAATAGCTGACGGTTTCCAATGCAGAACCGTGTCTGATTAATAATCCCCACCATTCACCTACCAAACCTTGAGCCGCGAGATAGAATGCCAATCGTGTGGGGGCTGGTTGTCTTGCCAGATCTTTACATTTTCTTTTTTGAACACCAGATATTTACATCGTCTGATGATTTTTTAACTCGCACACAAGTACACAAAAAATATGATTTTTCAAACCGTTTAGGTTAGGCGTTGCATGTAGATGTAGTTCAAATTTGAATTACAGTCATTAAATGGTTAGAAAATCACTTAAATGTCTTTAAAAGGTCAAATGACCCCTGAATATTTCCAAATTTTCACATGACAGTTGTATTAGTGCAGGTTAAACGTAGGAAACAATTTAAAGGCCGTAAGAGGAAGCTATCTCCTGTCCGTCAGCAAACATTCATTGTTCCCTCTCGGAACCACGAACCTTCTAGTGAGTTGCTCTGGTTTGTGAGGGGTGTGTGTCCAAACTTACGTCAAATAGGCCAATTTTTTTACCACATCATCTTGGTGGCATGACATTAAATCAAGCAAGGTTTCATGTTTTTCTGATCATTTTTTATTTTTTTGGAATTAAAATGCAATGGCATGCACTCCATGCATGTGCCCATGCCTTCACACCAATATGTTTCAAAATTCATTCGAATACTGCACATGGAATTAACTCGCACACAAGTACACAAAAATATGATATTTCAAACCGTTTTGGTTAGGCATTGCATGTAGATGTAGTTCAAGTTTGAATTATGGTCATTAAATGGTTAGAAAATCGCTTACATGTCTTTAGAAGTTCAAATGACACCTGCAATTTACCAAATTTTCACATGATAGTTGTATTAGTGCACGTTAAACGTAGGAAAAAATTTTAAGGACGTAAGAGGAAGCTATCTCCCGTTCGTCATCAAACATGCATTGTTCCCTCTCGGAACCACGAACATTCTAGCGACTTGCTCCGGTTTGTGAGGGGCGTTTGTCGAAATGTTCATCAAACATGCCAATTTCTTTACAACATCATCTTGGTGGCATGACATTACATCAACCAAGGTTTCATGTGTTTCTGATCATTTTTCTATTTTTTTGAATTAAAATGCCATGTCACTCCATGCATACGTATGCATGTGTCCATGTCGTGAGACCAATATGTTTGAAAATTCCTTCTAATTTACTGCACATGGAATTAACTCGCACACAAGTACACAGATATGATTTTTGAAACCGTTTTGGTTAGGCGTTGCATGTAGATGTAGTTCAAATTTGAATTATGGTCATTAAATGGTTAGAAAATCACTTAAATGTCTTTGAAACGTCAAATGACCCCTAGAATTTTCCCAAATTTCACATTACAGTTGTAGTAGTGCACATTAGACGTTGAAAAAATTTCAAGGCCATAAGAGGAAGCTATTTCCCGTTCGTCATCAAACATGCATTGTTCCCTCTCTGAACCACGAACCTTCTAGCGAGTTGCTCCGGTTTGTGAGGGGTGTGTGTAGAAACTTTCGTCAAACATGCCAATTTATTTACCACATCATCTTTGTGGCATGACATTAAATCAAGCAAGGTTTCATGTTTTTCTGATCATTTTTTAATTTTTTGGAACTAAAATGCCATGGCATCATTCCATGCATGTGCCCATGCCTTGACACCAATATGTTTGTAAATTCCTTCGAATTTACTACACATGGAATTAACTTGCACAGAAGTACACAAAATATGATTTTTCAAACCGTTATGGTTAGGCGTTGCATGTAGATGTAGTTCAAATTTGAATTATGGTCATTAAATGGTTAGAAAATCACTTAAATGTCTTCAAAAGGTCAAATGACGCCTGAAATTTACCAATTTTGCACATGACAGTTGTATTAGTGCATGTTAAATGTAGGAAAAAAATTTGAAGGCCGTAAGAGGAAGCTATCTCCCGTTCGTCATCAAACATGCATTGTTTCCTCTCGGAACCACGAACCTTCTAGCGAGTTACTCCGGTTTGTGAGGGGTGCATGTCCAAACGTTCGTCAAACATGCCAATTTCTTTACCACATCATCTTGGTGGCATGACATTACATCAACCAAGGTTTCATGTGTTTCTCATCATTTTTCTATTTTTTGAATTAAAATGCCATGTCACTCCATGCATACATATGCATGTCTCCAAGTCGTGAGACCAATATGTTTGAAAATTCCTTCTAATTTACTGCACATGGAATTAACTCGCACACAAGTACAGATATATGATTTTTCAAAATGTTTTGGTTAGGCGTTGCATGTAGATGTAGTTCAAATTTGAATTATGTCATTAAATGGTTAGAAAATCACTTAAATGTCTTTAAAAGGTCAAATGACCCCTAGAATTTTCCAAAATTTCACATTACAATTGTAGTAGTGCACGTTAGAGATAGAAAAAATTTGAAGGCCGTAAGAGGAAGCTATCTCCCGTTCATCATCAAACATGCATTGTTCCCTCTCGGAACCACGAACCTTCTAGCGAGTTGCTCCAGTTCCTGAGGGGTGTGTGTCCAAACTTTCGTTAAACATGCCAATTTCTTTACCACATCATCTTGGTGGAATGACATTACATCAACCAAGGTTTCATGTGTTTCTGATTTTTTTGGAATTAAAATGCCATGCCACTCCATGCATACGTATTCATGCATATGTGTCCATGTTGTGATACAAATATGTTTGAAAATTCCTTCTAGTTTACTTCACATGGAATTAACTCGCACACAAGTACACAAATATGATTTTTCAAACTGTTTCGGTTACGCCTTGCATGTAGATGTAGTTCAAATTTGAATTACGGTCATTAAATGGCTAGAAAATAAATTAAATGTCATTAAAAGGTCAAATGACCCCTAGAATTTTCAAAAATTTCACATTACAGTTGTAGTAGTGCACATTAGACGTAGAAAAAAATTTGAAGGCCGTAAGAGGAAGCTATCTCCTGTTCGTCATCAAACATGCATTGTTCCCTCTCGGAACCACGAGCCTTCTAGTGAGTTGCTCCGGTTTGTGAGGGGTGTGTCTCCAAACTTTGGTCAAACATGCCAATTTTTTTACCACATCATCTTGGTGGCATGACATTACATCAACGAAGGTTTCATGTGTTTTCTGATTTTTTTATTTTTTGGAGTTAAAATGCCGTGTCACACCATGCTTAATTGTGTCATAGCCGTTAGACCAATATGTTTGAAAATTCCTTCCAATTTACTGCACATGGAATTAAATCATACACAATTACATGAAATATGAGTTTTCAAACCATTATGGTTAGCTGTTCCATGTACATGTAGTTCAAATTTCAATTACGGTCATTAAATGGCTAGAAAATAACTTAAATGTCTTAGAAGGTCAAATGACCCCTAAAATTTTCCAAAATTTGACATGACAGTTGTATTAGTACTACAAAATTTCTCGTTCATTTAAAACACCATCCACTGGCACTTTATTCCAAATTCGTCTTTCACAGCTAATAAAAAAATATCTACAGCATCACACATAGTTGTTTTCTAGGAACCGTTTGCGATGAAAATATCTGGGTCTATTTAAGTCTCCCTCCTTAAGCTTCCCCGGCTCGTCTACTCTAGTGCCGGCAACCCCCCGAATCCACAAGTCCCGATCCCCATTCCAGCACCCCCTTCTTGCAAAGATGACGCCGTGGAAACGCTTCGTGAAGACCCGTACGATGGCCGCCCCAAGCTCCACCACCTACGCCGAGAGTGCCGCCGCATCTGCATTGAGCGCGGCTGCTTCCACCGAGAGGGCGTCTGCAGCAACCGGCAGGGCAGCTGCAGCAGCTAAGACGGCTGCAGCTGCTGCTATGACGGCAGATGCAAACGCCGAGAGTGCTCGAGCTGCCGTCCGTGCCGCTGATGTTGCCCTGGCCCGGGTCGAGGCCATCTACGCCAAGATCTAGGATGCACACGCCAAGATATTCCAAGCCACCTCGGACTCCAGCATGCAACCCACATCTGAAAAGGGGGCGGTGGCCATAGAGCACCTGCTTCCTCATGAGGTCGTCGAGCGGGAGCTGGAGATGCAGGAGGCGGCAGAGATCAAGGAGCACCGGGAGGAGGAGTTGCGTGTGGCCAAGGTCGAGGTAGAGAAGAGTCTGTCCATTGAGGAATCGGCGGTGGAGTACCAACACGAGCTCTGGCACAGCCACTACTACGAGTACTACAACCTTGAGGGCGGCACCGAGGACAAGGACGAGGATGAGGTTGCGGTCGACTTCAGCAGGGGGGACGTGGAGTCCACCAACGGCGGCATGTCGCCAGGACAAGTCATCGACGTGTCATCTCACACCGGCGATGCATAGGCCGGCGCGGCGGCGGATTTTTAATTATGCGTACTTAGGCTTTGTTTTTAATGCTGGTCTTTTGTTAGAGCAATGTTTAGGTCAACTGGCTCTATGTAATTACTAAAATTGCTCGATTCAGTAAGTGTGCTCTGTCTGCTGTACGCTCTTTTGTGTGCCCAAATTAGCAAGTGATGTTAAATTATGCAATGATGTACCCGGGGAATTTTCCACCAACATTTGAATTATCAAACTCATCACATGCGCGTAAAGTAGAAGAATCGTTTGCGATGCACACAATCATTCAAAGTGAATAGTCCGGTGGCACCGCGCGCATTCAAAGTGAATGTGCCCATGCCTTGAAACTGTGTGTTTTGTGATCTTCTAATTATTAACGCAAAAAACGCACACGGGCACACATGCTAATCAACGCTCAAAGCCCACAAAGGATGCTCTTACCGACATTGTACATTAATACTACAAACTTAAAGTACTACTGGTAATTTGCTCTAATACTACAAACTTAAACTACTTCTCACATGCTTCCATCGGGGCATGCTGGCTAGACACCGGCGTTCTCCTTCCTAGCCCACCGTGCTTTGATCTCTGCCAAGCTCTCATCACCATGGCATGCGGCCTCTTTTTTCTTGCAGCGGCGGGACTCTCTTTTCTTGACTGCTTTCTTCCTTTTCCGCTCCTTCTGTGCGTCTTTGGCCGTCTCTAGATCCACCACCCATTCGTCCATGACAGCCTCAAAGTCCGCCCATGTAACTGTCTGGCCGCCGACGGTAATGAACTTGGCACGGCGATATGCCATCGCTTCCTTACCATGTGTGCGGTCGCGGGCGGCAAGGAACGCGGTGAGGCGGGATGCCATCGCTTCCTTACCAGTTACTGTGCTCCGCGGTGCCATGGATGATGCCTGGAGAGAGCTCTAGGACGGAGGGGCCGGGTAGCCGTATAGTGCGGTGGTATTCAAGAGCTCAACGACAAACGACAACAGAAATTTGGCTTCCCTTACAATTTTTCTCGTTCATTATCGCACATGGTTCATCTCCGTTGCTTCCGGAAACAGTGTGTACTGAGCCTATTGTGTGTTGCGTTATGATTGGCCGGACCCTAGCCACGCAGATCGCGCATGTGCACCGTAGGATTGTTCAAAAAAGTATACAGGGGAGGAGAGAGAAACCGGACATACCTTGCAGCGCGTCCTGCCACCCGCAAGATACATATGATTTTTTATCGGCCCCTGCCGGGAACCAGAGAACTACGTGAATGGCATCCATCCTTCCCGAAGCGTGCGAACGCGGCAAGCACTCACAGTTGAAGGGAATGGGAGGAAGCAAGGACAAAGCTAAGTCCATGCAGTCATTACTCCCTTATGAATTTACGATTTCAGATTTGTTTATCCCTTGGGTATCGAAGTGTTCGTATGAGGAAATCCATCACGTGATGGCACCTTGCTAGTTTATCTGTCTGCACCTTTGTTTTGTTCTAAGCCTGCTCGCAGAATGAGTGGCTGCGTCAAAAACTACTGAGGGAAAACTTGCCGGGACGCATCCACGCCAAGATGAGTGCTAAGGGCCTGACCCTTACGACAATCACGACAAATATGATATTGGCAGGCAACCAAAACATGCATAAGGACTAATTATATGAACACTGACGGGTGCACTCTAAGGAGATAAACACACAAGTAAGATTAAGTAAAAACATCAATTCCACGTGAGCATAAATAAAACGATGTCTAAACACACAACATGCATCATGTTTTGTTACATGACATCGTGGTGGTGAGAATAGTTCAGTGCCGGGCCTGACGTTCACGTGGAGCCGTTGGGACGGAAAGGACCTTGGCGGCGAGGGGGACAACCTTCTCCTCGGCAGCAGAAACGTCTGCGCCCTATGGCGGCTTCCTAAAGCCATCGGCAAGGTCGAGGTCTGGATGGCGACACGCGATATTGCTCAAAACCATGAAGAGGGCGTTGCGGGCAAGCTAACGGGATTCGGTCATGAAGCAACCAACCCTTCCCTCTTCATGCGCCTTCAGCTTGTCAATCAGCTCGTTGAAGAAGACCCCTATCTTGACGCTGGGGACCTCCTGCCTGCTGACCGAAAAGACAAGCCCTTCCATGCCCATCACTACAGTCTAAGCAGTGAGACGCTCGGCAATGTCAATCAAGCTTTTGATCCAGAGGTCGACCTGCTCGGAATGGTTCACCAGTTTGTCTTCTGCATCCTTCCGAATACGCCTTGCATTGTCCAGGTCCTTTGTTAGCTGTTGCTCACTAGACCCACTGGATTCTACCGAGCTCTCCAAGGTGCCAATCCTGGCCTTCAGATCTTATTGCGAGAGCTAGGAACTCCGGGAAAAGAAAAGATAAATCATCTCGGAAGAATAATAATTACCTCCGGAATAAGGAATTGAATAAACTCGATGAAACAAGAATAATAATTACATTATGCTTATCCTTCACCAATTCAAATTGGTGACAAGCAATGGAATTGGCATACTACTTATTCTCGTAGAAAGGATTAAGCGAGATATAGCGCAAACTTGGGAAGGTCTTCGATGAATCCACCGGTAGGATTGAAAACAGAAAATGAATTGATATGATAACAAGGTAAGAAGAATCTTGAACGAACCACCATAAGAATTGAAAATGAACGAAGAGAAGATAAAGAAACACCGGGAAAATTATAAAATGAACGAAGATGCTTGAGAGGATTTAGATACATGAGAACGAAGATATCACGAGTCGATTAGAGATCACTTGAACGAAGCACCGGTAAGATTGGAGAATGATAACTGAAAGCTGAGAATGAATAAACCTGAATTGATGGACTCCAGATAGGTGAAAGGAGTTCTTACAATCAAAACAATTATGAGAGGATGGCCTTGAACTAGAACCACGAATCTTGAAGAGAATGGAGCAAGATTGAGAGAAAATTCTTCTTCGGTCTTCAAAATCTGAGAATTACGACGAGAAACACCACCATGAATTGTTGAGATACTTCGGAATGACGATTTTAAAGGTTCAACCAACAATGAAAAGAAATGAAAGATCTTGGAGAAAGACATTTGACTGATGACAATTCATTCTTACGTCAAACTTCGAAAAGAATTTGATGGTAGCTCCGGGAAAATAGAAGAATCAGGTAAGATCCTGGAAAAAGACCTGTGGGTTAGGGCCCACTCAAAAGAAACATCGTAGAACGATTCAAAAGAGAGAAAGCACCGGTTGAATTAAATGACTTGAATGAGGGAACATCCTCAAAAGAGCTTGAACGAATGTAGAGTGGAAACACGAATCTTCGAGATATCTTCAGCACTCTGGAATAATAAATAGCGAGAAGTGGAATGATAATGAGGTGCACCGGCATGAGAAATCATTGAAACGAGGAAAAAGGTATGATCAACAAAACTTGACTTGAATCCACCGGAGAAGAAAAAGAACGAAGAACGATGAACTTGAAGCTCCATTAGAATCTTTCTGAGAATCACCGGATAAGAGCATTAATGGAAAAAATGGAGAGACTTCACATTAATAAGATGGATACTTGATAAAGAAATTCGAGTCCTTGAAGAAAACAAGGGAGGGAGGGTGGGAAAAACAAAGGCAACTTGGGTCGGATGAAATAAACAACATTGAGAAGACTTGAGTTGATCTTGCGGATGTCGAAAATGAACGGATCCACTTGAAGAGGAACACGCCGGTTGAAAAAGAATTAACATGACAACCTCGATGATCAAGAAGGATTAGTATTCACATCGGAGTATGAGAACACCATTTGGGGAAGGTATGGAATCAACATTTGACTTCGAAGCAACTCGAATACCACAACTCAAAACAAAACAAAGGATTGGCTTGCAGAATAAGCCGGAACAAACATATGATAGAGATTTCGTCCGAAGTTTTCGTGGTGGGGCCTACACGGGCTCGATCGTACATCACCATCATGTACAAGGCAGTGCACATGACATACGAAGCGTCCCTGAGTTGGCATAGCCAAAGACTCTTTAAGACACAACGAGACCACTGTAAAACCAACCGTGGATAAGCGGACCACTAGACGTCGAACCCCAATTTCATATCATACATCTATCGGAAAGATATCCTAAGAGCTACTTGAATTCCGACTTATAAACTCCCGAACCTTTCCGGTTATGCAATCAGGTGTTGGGGATATAGGTGAAGCATAATATCTCACCCACAACTAGCAAATCCTACATCCAGCTGTATCCATCCTTCAACACATAACCAAGAAACTTCGGAAATCATCTACCTCAACCTTCGAAAAGCATCCGTTATATGAGTTAAGGCAATACTCCCGAACTCCCGCCCCAGTACTAGGTGGCGTCAAGGTTATCTCACCAACAACTTCATAAAAGAGATTTTCGATGTCGGCGAAACTAATCTCAGGTATTCCAGAACTGCAACGATCAAATTGTGACGACAACCCCTCGGAGCTCAACTCCCCGGGACACTGCCACAACCCCTAAATGTCAGGAGGCACCAAGAACAATGTTTTCGTCACAAAACCATCGGAACAACTCCAAGATACCCACGTGATCCTAAATTTTTTTTAGTGAAATTTGAGAAGAGAAGAGTCAAAACTCTACGTCAGGATGCCTGACCAGAGCGACGAAGGGACTGAGGAGTAAAAAGAAGTCCTAACTCTCCGATATATATAATCCTAAATGACTCAAAACATTTTTCTAGACTCAACAACGCCAACGATTCGATCAAGCAGGGGGCTCCTAAGTCGGGGAAGGCTCTGATTACCAACTTGTAACACCCTCGATGCGGCTATATCTCCCACGTGTCGAAGCACGACTTAGAGGCATAACCGCATTGAAAGCAATGTCGCATGTGAGGTAATCTTCACAGAACCCATGTAATACATAAAGGGAAAGAGATACATAGTTGGCTTACAATCGCCACTTCACACAATACATGAATAAAGCATTACATCAACCAAATACAATCAGGGTCCGACTACGGAACCAAAATAAAAGAAGACTACCCCAAATGCTACACAGATCCCCGATCGACCCCAACTGGGCTCCACTACTGATCAACTAGAAAGATACAACACAAAGGGCAAGATCTTCATCGAACTCCTCCTTGAGCTTGATTGCGTCACCTGCATGGTTCAACGGCACATGCAAGCTGATTTTGGAAGTATCTGTGAGTCACGGGGACTCAGCAATCTCACACCCTCGCGATCAAGACTATTTAAGCTTATGGGTAAGGTAAAGGTATGAGGTGGAGCTGTAGCAAGCGACTAGCATATTTGGTGGCTAACATATACACAAAAGAGAGCGAGAAGAGAAGGCAAAGCACGTTCAAGAAATCTATGATCAAGAAGTGATCCTAGAACAACCTACGTCAAGCATTACTCCAACACCGTGTTCACTTCCCGGGCTCCGCCGGAAAGAGACCATCACGGTTACACACACGGTTGATGTCTTTAATTTAAGATCAACTTCATGTTTCCTACAACCGGACTTTAACAAATTCCCATCTGCCCATAACCGCAGGCACGGCTTTCGAAAGTTCAAATCCCTGCAGGGGTGTCCCAACTTAGCCCATCACAAGCTCTCACGGTCAACGAAGGATATTCCTTCTCCCAAGACAATCCGATCAGGCTCGGCACCCAGGTTACAAGACATCCTGGACAATGGTAAAACAAGTCCAGCAACACCGCCCGAATGTGCGGACAAATCCCGATAGGAGCTGCACATATCTCATTCTCAGGGCACACTCAGATTGTCCAAACTTCCGGTAGGCCAGCCCAGAGTTGCCCCTGGTGGCCACCGGCGGCTGACAGGTTGGACCAACACTCAGAGGAGCACTGGCCCGGGGGGGGGGGGGTTAAAATAATGATGACCCTTGAGTCTGCAGAACCCAAGGGAAAGAAAAGGCTAGGTGGCAAATGGTAAAACCAAGGTAGGGCATTGCTGGAGGAGTTTTATTCAAGGCGAACTGTCAAGGGGTTCCCATTATAACCCAACCGCGTAAGGAACGCAAAATCCGGGAACATAACACCGATATGATGGAAACTAGGGCGGCAAGAGTGGAACAAAACACCAGGCATAAGGTCAAGCCTTCCACCCTTTACCAAGTATATAGATGCATTAATTGAATAAGAGATATGGTGATATCCCAACAAAATATCCATGTTCCAACATGGAACAAACTCCAATCTTCACCTACAACTAACAACGCTATAAGAGGGGCTGAGCAAAGCGGTAACATAGCCAAACAACGGTTTGCTAGGACAAGGTGGGTTAGAGGCTTGGCTTAATAATATGCGAGGCATGATAAGCAAGTGGTAGGTATCGCAGCATAGGCATAGCAAAAGAGCGAGCAAATAGCAAGAAAAGATAGAAGTGATTTCGAGGGTATGGTCATCTTGCCTGAGATCCCGCAAGGTAGAAGAACGAGTCCATGAAGAAGACAAACAGACGTAGCCAACGGATCCTCACAAACACGACGTTATCGGAACCAACCTGAAGGAGCAACACCGGAAAGAGGCAAACAACATAGTAAACAACCATTACATAAACATGGCATGATGCACAACCAAGTATGATGCATGTCCGATTTAATGATACATGGCATGGCAAAGTGCACAAACAAACCTACAAATTAAGTGGAGCTCAACATGCAACGAGTTGCATATTGACGAAACACCACAACAAGTTATTTAGTTCGATCTCATTTATGTACTCAACAATATTAAATGTTGGTTAGCATGGCAAGGGGTGAAGCAAAATAAAACTACCTATCTAGGCAAGTTTAAATGAGGCCGGAAATATCAAACAACCATTCCGGAAAAATCCCCATGTGCAATTTAAGGATTTGGTACTGTTCTGCCCTAAACCATATATTAGAATTTTTAAACATGCAAAGAGATGCCACCATGTTACACTAGGCATTTTTCTACCCCATTTACATATAAAGTTTGTTAAGTTTGGAGCTACGGTTATTTAGTTATGATTTAAAACGTTTAGCAAGTTATTTAAGAAAATTCAAACAAACAGCATTTTAAACATTTTAAACATGGATGAGTGCAGCATATTATGAAACTAGATGAAATTCTAAGCAAGTTTCATATTAAGTTTGTTTTAAACCGATGCACGGTTGTGGAGATATTAAATGCATGAATATGAAGGACTTTTCTGAAAAACTGCACTCTCTGAAAAAAAGACAAAATCACCAGATCTGAAAAAAATCCATTACGCGCCGAAACAAGAACTGACTCAACATCAGGGGAAAAAAGGTGGGTGCTGGGGGTGTGCCTCACCCATGGGCCGGGCCCAGTTTGTGGAGGAGGCAGGGCAGGCCGGATCTGGCTGCTAGGCGCGCAGCTGGGCCTCGGGCGTGTGACGCCCCGAGACCGATGTGCCAGGTGTCTTCCAGTTATTCGCTGTCGTTGCCATGTCATTTGCTTGCGTGTTGCATTTCATCATGTCATCATGTGCATTGCATCATCATGTTTTCAAAACTTGCATCCGTCCGGGTTCTCCTTGTTCCTTCCGTTGTCCGTTCTCAGTCCAGACACACTCACACGCGCCCGCGGCATGTCTGTAATATTATTTTATAAGTGGCTAGAAAATGTTCTCAGAATGGGATGAGAGTTGGCGTGTGGTCTTGTTATGTTGTAGGTAGGCCGCCTGCCAAGTTTCATCGCATTCGGAGTTCGTTTGATAGCCCAACCGTTAAATTATAGTGGCATTATAGCCGGTCTAACGTCGGACGTTTTCGGTCTCCGGAAACAGTTGCCGGGTCTCTCTCTCCCCTCTTCTCTCAGTCCAAACTGCTCTCCACAATCCTCCTAGGCCCATGCCTACCCCTCTCTCGGTTATGCCCGCGGCCCTCCTCGCGCGCGCGTCCGAAAGTTGTCCCGGACCCGACCCGGGCTGTCGCTACCGTTGTGTCCGGATCATCCCCTAACGTCGACAAAACATCTCCGTTTTGTTAATTGGGCTCCCTAACTATTTTATTCGCGACAGTCCGATTGCGACCGTAGGGATGAGGTAGCCCCTAACCTAAATCCCATGCTATATATATAGGTCCAACCCTAAAATCTAGGGACTTTGTCCCGCCGAGCCGCCGCCACCTACCATATCTTCCTCGGGATCCAGATCCAATCCGCTTCCTCCCCGATCCAAAAGCCCCTCCTCGCTTTCACCACCACACCAACCAGAGCCCCCTGCTCCCTGTCTCCTTCTCCCCGCTCCCGATGGCCAACCAGCGCCCGAGCCAACTGCCCATCGCTGCCGCTAGCGACCTCAACCACCACCACCAAAGCCTCCAGGTCCGGCTGTCGCCGGCAGCTACAACCAACAGATGAGCGCCGTCCCTCTTTTATTTCTTCCCTCGTTCTTCCTCCTCCTCTCCTTTTCCTGCTATCTCTCCTGAGCTCACCTCTCTCTCTCTCTCTCTCTCTCCCTCCCATTCTGCAGGAAGCCACCTCCTGACGGCCTCCTCTAAAGCCCGGCGCCGCCGTGATGGATCCCCTCGCCGAGCTCCATCAAGTCCACCGCCCGCTGCGTCTTCCCGGTGAACCTCGGTCGACCTCTGCATCTCCTGGAGCCGCCGCGGCCAAGTCCCTCGATCCCCGACCGGAGCCCATGTCCTTGCTGTTCCCGGCGCCGTCGCACACCTACTCCCGCTGCTTCGAGGACGAGAACGACCAGCGACCAACGCCCGAGTCGGCTCCCCTGCCGGTGCATCCCGCCTCCATCCCGGCGCCGAGAATGGAACCCTCGCCGTCGGATCCGCGCCTGCGCCCTGTTCCTGGTCGCCTCCACCTGGATCCACCCCATCCTCGTCGCCGGGAGACGCCAGCGCCAGGTCCTCCGCCTCCCGCATGCTCTGCTTCCAGGACGAGTGCAGTGTGCCTCGTTCCGCCCGCGTTGACCGCAGCCTACTCTAGCGAGGCCCAGCGCACCCTTCGCGGCCTGCCCCGCCTCATCCACCGAACTGGGCCAGGGCCCAAAGTGAGCAGCGCCCAACCCCCTCTCCTGTTCCTGTTGGGCCAGGAACTTTCGGCCCGTTGTTTTTTCCCCATTGCTGCGAATTTAGCTATTTTTCACAGGATTGCTGTTTTACAGAAAAGCCCTTGTTGATCATGCATTTAATAACTTCACAACCGTGCATCGGATCGAAATAAATTATATATGAAAGTTGCTTAGATTTTTGTCTAGTTTAATAATATGCAACTTTCATGCATGTTTGAAATGTTTAAAATGCTGTTTGTGTAACTTTGTCCATATGCCATGCTAAAATGGTTTAATTCTTAACTAAATAACCGTAGCTCGGTTTCTAATAAACTTTATATGTAAATGGGGTAGGAAAATGCCTAGTTTAACATGGTGGCATCACTTTGCATGTTTACCAACTCTAAAATGGTGTTTAGGGCAGAACAGTACCAGACCTAATATATGCATATGGGGATTTACCGGAATTGTTGTCCGTTGCTTCCGGCCTCATTTAAACTTGCCTAGTTAGGTAGTTTTATTATGCTTCACCCTCTTGCCATGTTAATAAACATTTAATCTTGTTGCGTACATAACCGAGAGAGAACTAAATAATTCATGTGGTGTTTTCTTCAATATGCAACTCCGTTGCATATTGAGCTCCACTTAAGTTGTAGTGTTGTTTGTTGCAGTTTGCCATGCCATGCCATGTATCATTAAACCGGACATGCATCATACTTGGTTGTGCATCATGCCATGTCCATGTGTTGTTTATTTACTATGTTGTGTGCTTCTTTCCGGTGTTGCTTCTTCGGGTTGGTTCCGATAATGTCGCGTTTGTGAGGAACCGTTCGACATTGTCCGTTTGTCTTGTTCATGGACTCGTTCTTCTTCCTTGTGCGATCTCAGGCAAGATGACCATACCCTCAAAATCACTTCTATCTTTGCTTGCTAGTTGCTCGCTCTTTTGCTATGCCTATGCTGCGATACCTACCACTTGCTTATCATGCCTCCTATATTGTTGAACCCAGCCTCTAACCCACCATGTCCTAGCAAACCGTTGTTTGGCTATGTTACCACTTTGCTCAGGCCCTCTTATAGCGTTGTTAGTTGCAGGTGAAGATTGGAGTTTGTTCCTTGTTAGAATATGGATATTCTTGTTGGGATATCACAATATCTCTTATTTAATTAATGCATCTATATACTTGGTAAAGGGTGGAAGGCTCGGCCTTATGCCTGGTGTTTTGTTCCACTCCTGCCGCCCTAGTTTCCATCATATCAGTGTTATGTTCCCGGATTTTGTGTTCCTTACACGGTTGGGTTATAATGGGAACCCCTTGACAGTTCGCCTTGAATAAAACTCCTCCAGCAATGCCCAACATTGGTTTTACCATTCGCAACCTAGCCTCTTTTTCCCTTGGGTTCTGCAGACTCAAGGGTCATATTTATTTTAACCCCCCCCCCAGGCCAGTGCTCCTCTGAGTGTTGGTCCGAACTGGGTAGCCTGCGGGGGCCACCTCGGGGCAACTTGAGGGTTGGTTTTACTCGTAGCTTGACCTATCCGAGTGTGCCCTGAGAACGAGATATGTGCAGCTCCTATCGGGATTTGTCAGCACATTCGGGCGGTGTTGCTGGACTTGTTTTACCATTGTCGAGGATGTCTTGTAACCTGGATGCCGAGTCTGATCGGAATGTCTTGGGAGAAGGAATATCCTTCATTGACCGTGAGAGCTTGTGATGGGCTAAGTTGGGACACCCCTGCAGGGATTTGAACTTTCTAAATCCATGCCCGGAGTTATGGGCAGATGGGAATTTGTTAATGTCCGGTTGTAGAAAACCTGAAGTTGATCTTAATTAAAATACATCAACCGCGTGTGTAACCGTGATGGTCTCTTTCCGGTGAAGTCCGGGAAGTGAACACGGTGTTGGAGTAATGCTTGACGTAGGTTGTTCTAGGATCACTTCTTGATCATAGTTGTTCAACCGTGCTTTTGCCTTCTCTTCTCGCTCTCTTTTGTGTATGTTAGCCACCATATATGCTAGTCGCTTGCTGCAGCTCCACCTCATACCTTTTACCCTTCCTACAAGCTTAAATAGTCTTGATCGCGAGGGTGTGAGATTGCTGAGTCCCCGTGACTCACAGATACTTCCAAAACCAGCTTGCAGGTGCCGAGGATACCGTGCAGATGATGCAACCGAGCTCAAGGAGGAGCTCGTGGAAGATCTTGTGCTTTGTGTTGTTTCGTTCTAGTTAATCAGTAGTGGAGCCCAGTTGGGACGATCGGGGATCTGTATAGCTTTTGGGGTAGTCTTCTTTCATTTTGGTTCCGTAGTCGGACCCTGAATGTATCTGGTCGTTGTAATGCTTTATTCATGTATTGTGTGAAGTGGCGATTGTAAGCCAACTATGTATCTCTTTCCCTTATGTATTACATGGGTTGTGTGAAGATTACCTCACTTGCGACATTGCTTTCAATGCGGTTATGCCTCTAAGTCGTGCTTCGACACATGGGAGATATAGCCGCATCGAGGGTGTTACAAGTTGGTAATCAGAGCCTTCCCCGACTTAGGAGCCCCCTGCTTGATCGAATCGTTGGCGTTGTTGAGTCTAGAAAAATGTTTTGAGTCATTTAGGATTATATATATCGGAGAGTTAGGACTTCTTTTTACTCCTCAGTCCCTTCATCGCTCTGGTGAGGCATCCTGACGTAGAGTTTTGACTCTTCTCTTCTCAAATTTCACTAAAAAAATTTAGGATCACGTGGGTATCTTGGAGTTGTTCCGATGGTTTTGTGACGAAAACATTGTTCTTGGTGCCTCCTGACATTTAGGGGTTGTGGCAGTGTCCCGGGGAGTTGAGCTCCGAGGTGTTGTCGTCACAATTTTATCGTTGCAGTTCTGGAATACCTGAGTTCGCCGACATCAAAAATCTCTTTTATGCAGTTGTTGGTGAGATAACCTCGACGCCACCCAGTACTGGGGCGGGAGTTCAGGAGTATTGCCATAATTCGTATAACAGATGCTTTTCGAAGGTTGAGGTAAACGATTTCCGAAGGTTTCTTGGTTATGCGTTGAAGGATGGATACAGCTGGATGTAGGATTTGTTAGTTTTGGGTGAGATATTATGCTTCCCCTGTATCCCCAACACCTGATTGCATAACCAGAAAATTTCGAGAGTTTATAAGTGGGAATTCAAGTAGCTCTTAGGATATCTTTCCGACAGATGTATGATATGAAATTGGGGTTCGACGTCTAGTGATCCGCCTATCCACGGTTGGTTTTACAGTGGTCTCTTTGTGTCTTAAAGAGTCCTTGGCTATGCCGACTCGGGGACGATTCTTATGTCATGTGCACTGCCTTGTACATGATGGTGCTGTACGATCGAGCCCGTGTAGGCCCCACCACGAAAACTTCGGACGAAATCTCTATCATATGTTTGTTCCGGCTTATTTTGCAAGCCAATCCTTTTGTTTTGTTTTCAGTTGTGGTATTCGAGTTGCTTCGAAGTCAAATGTTGATTCCATACCTTCCCTAAGCGGTGTTCTCATACTCCGATGCCAATACCAATCCTTCATGATAATCGAGATCGTCATGTCAATTCTTTCCAACCGGTGTAATTATCTTCAAGAGGATCAGATCATTTCAAGATCCGCAAGTTTCAATCTTAGCTTTCTCAACGGTGCTCGTTTCATCCATCCCAAATTGTCTTTGTTTTCCCGCCCTCCCTCCCTTTTGTTACTTTAAGGACTCAGATTTCTTAATCTACTATCCACTTTATTGATGTGAAGTCTCTCCATTCCTTTCCGTCAATATTCTTATCCGGTGATTCTCAAGAAGATACTAACGGAGCTTCAAGTTATCATTATTTGCTCTTTTCTTCTCCGGTGGACTGAACTCAAGCTTTTGTGTTGATCATATCCCTTTTTCCTCGTTTCAAACACCTTCTCATGACGGTGCTCCTCATTTCTCGATATTCAATTGTTCCGGAGTGCTCAAGATATCCCGAAGATTCGTGCTTACACTCTGTTGCCGTTCAAGCTCTTTCGAGGATGTTATCTCATTCAAGCCATTTAATTCAACCGGTGCATTCTCTCTTTTAAATCGTTCAACGGTGTTTCTTTTGAGTGGGCCCTAACCCACAAGTTTTTTCCCAGGATCTTACCTGACTCTTCTTATTTTACCGGAGCTTCTCAAGTTCTTTTCAAAGTTTGACGTAAGAATGAAGTATCATCAGTCAAATGTCTTTCTCCAAGATCTTTCAAATTCTTTCACCATTGGTTCAACCTTTCCAGTCTTCATTCCGGAGTATCTGAAAAATTTGGTGGTGTTTCTCGTCGTCATTCTCGGATTTGAAGACCGAAGAAGAATTTTCTCTCAATCTTGCTCCATTCTCTTTAAAGATTCATGATTCTAGCTTGTTGCCATCCTCACATAATTCTCTTCGGTTGTGAGATTTCTTTTCACCTATCCAGAGCAATTTAGGAGTCTTTTCAGTTTGATCATTCGGAGTCCATCATCTCAAAGTTATTCATTCCCAGCTTTCAGCTCTCGTTCCCCAAATCTTACCGGTGCATCATTCAATTTTTCTTTAATCAGTTCAGGATCTCTTCGTTATCTTGCATCTTGATTCACCCCTTCACTTAGTTCGTTTTCAATTCTTACGGTGGTCCATTCAAAAATTCTATTTCGTTGTTTTTTCTATCAATTTATGCGTTGTTTCCAAATCCTACCGGTGGATCGTCGAAGACCTTCTCAAGTTTGTGCTATATCTATCTTAATCCTGTCTACGAGAATAAGTAGTGTGCCAAATCCATTGTATCTCATCAATTTAATTGGTGAAGGACAAGCATAACATAATTCTTATTCTTGTTCATCCAAGTGATTAATTCCTTATTCCGGAGGTTCATTGAAAAATTCTCGGTTTCATTGTTTCATCTTCTCTTTTTCCCGGAGTTCCAACCTTTTTCAATTATTTCACCACGGAGATTCATTTAAATCGGTACAAGGATTCACCTTGTGTTTTCAACTACCCTTTCTTTCCGTTTGATCATTCTTTTGTTTAACGGAGTTCTTCATGGAGGTTCTACATGATGGTTCATCAAGGTTTTATTTCCTTCTCGAAGTTTTCATCGAGATTATTTTAAGGAGCTCAAGCATTCTTCTTCTTGTAATCCAGAGTGCAATTCTTTCTTCCGTACCATTGGAGGTGGTATTATGTCATTCTTGATAATTTTCCTTCGTGCTTCATGTTTCTCAAGCTATCAAGAATGAGGTATTTTAAATTCATCAACCTCTTCGTTGGAATTATCTTGGGTTATGTTTCACCTAAAGCCTTCCCTAAGGATTGTTGCTATTTATGGTTCTTATAAATGACCCAAGTTCTTCATTTATCCTCCCGGTGAAATAAGTTTCTCGTCTTCTTGATCATATCAATCCAATCTTGTTTCGTTAGTGGCAGTATTTCACCTCAAGAAGTTGAGATGTTCTCCATAAGGCCACGACAAGTTTATTCTTTTCGTTGTTGGTTTTCCCAACAACTCCGTTCGACCCCTCTCCTAAGGATGCCTTTTCAAGCTCAATTGTTGTGGTAGAAGTGTCATTTTCTTCTCAATTCTTTTATTCCAATGATCTATATTCTATTATTTTCTTCAGGAGGCATTGTGATGTTGCTGTCTTCGTCCCATCAACTCATTTTGCCAAGTTCATATTCCTTTCCTTTCTTATCCCATCTAACCGGAGTGTCGTGCCCTCTTTTCAGTTCTATCATCTTATCAAGTTTTACCTCCCTTCTCAACCGGAGTGCTGTCCGAGACCTTTCTTACCCCTTGCCCCATTCTTTTAATAGTTTTGGAGGTAGTGTGTTGTGATTTCATCATGTATCTTCTCATCTTATCAAGTTCTTATTCAATCCTCCTTCTTTTCATCCGGAGTGCTGCTCGAATTTGTTCTTCCTTGTTACTCTTCCCTACCGGAGTGCTTTCAACTTTGTTCTTCTTCGTTGTATTCTTTCTTTAAATTTGTTCAAATTTTCAAGGTTCATTGGTTTCACTCGTTTGTCAAAAAAGCAACATAGTTTTACCTCTTCTCTTTCTCTTCCGTTTTCCCTCTGGTGCCATTCTAGATCTCGGGACGAGATCCTCTCGTACTGGTGGAGTGTTGTGACGCCCCGAGACCGATGTGCCAGGTGTCTTCCAGTTATTCGCTGTCGTTGCCATGTCATTTGCTTGCATGTTGCATTTCATCATGTCATCATGTACATTGCATCATCATGTTTTCAAAACTTGCATCCGTCCGGGTTCTCCCCGTTCCTTCTGTTGTTCATTCTGAGTCCAGACACACTTGCACGCGCCCGCGGCATGTCTGTAATATTATTTTATAAGTGGCCAGAAAATGTTCTCAGAATGGGATGAGAGTTGGTGTGTGGTCTTGTTATGTTGTAGGTAGGCCTCCTGCCAAGTTTCATCGCATTCGGAGTTCGTTTGATAGCCCAACCATTAAACTATAGCGGCATTATAGCCGGTCTAACGTCGAACGTTTTCGGTCTCCGGAAACAGTCGCCGGGTCTCTCTCTCCCCTCTTCTCTCAGTCCAAACCGCTCTCCATAGTCCTCCTAGGCCCATGCCTACCCCTCTCTCGGTTATGCCCACGGCCCTCCTCGCGCGCCCGTCCGAAAGTTGTCCCGGACCCGACCCGGGCTGTCGCTACCGTTGTGTCCGGATCATCCCCTAACGTCTACAAAACATCTCCGTTTTGTTAATTGGGATCCCTAACTATTTTATTCGCGACCGTCTGATTGCGATCGTAGGGATGAGGTAGCCCCTAACCTAAATCCCCTGCTATATATATAGGTCCAACCCTAAAATCTAGGGACCTTGTCCCGCCGAGCCGCCGCCACCTACCGTATCTTCCTCGGGATCCAGATCCAATCCGCTTCCTCCCTGATCCAAAAGCCCCTCCTCGCTTTCACCACCACACCAACCAGAGCCCCCTGCTCCCTGTCTCCTTCTCCCCGCTCCCGATGGCCAACCAGCGCCTGAGCCAACTGCCCATTGCCGCCGCTAGCGACCTCAACCACCACCACCAAAGCCTCCAGGTCCGGCTGTCGCCGGCAGCTACAACCAACAGATGAGCGCCGCCCCTCTTTTATTTCTTCCCACGTTCTTCCTCCTCCTCTCCTTTTCCTTCTATCTCTCCCGAGCTCACCTCTCTCTCTCTCTCCCTCCTGTTCTGCAGGAAGACACCTCCTGACGTCCTCCTCTCAAGCCCGGCGCCGCCGTGACGGATCCCCTCGCCGAGCTCCATCAAGTCCGCCGCCCGCTGCGTCTTCCCGATGAACCTCGGTGACCTCTGCATCGCCTGGAGCCGCCGCGGCCAAGTCCGTCGATCCCCGACCGGAGCCCATCTCCTTGTTGTTCCCGGCGCCGTCACACACCTACTCCCGCTGCTTCGAGGACGAGAACGACCAGCGACCAATGCCCGAGTCGGCTCCCCTGCCGGTGCATCCCGCCTCCATTCCGGCGCCGAGAATGGAACCCTCCCGTCGGATCCGCGCCCGCGCCCTGTTCCTGGTCGCCTCCACCTGGATCCACCCCATCCTCGTCGCCGGAACAGGCTAGCGCCAGGTCCTCCGCCTCCTGCGTCCTCTGCTTCCAGGAAGAGTGCAGCGTGCCTCGTTCCGCCCGCGTTGACCGCAGCCTACTCTAGCGAGGCCCAGCGCACCCTTCGCGACCTGCCCCACCTCATCCACCGAACTGGGCCAGGGCCCAAAGTGAGCAGCGCCCAACCCCCTCTCCTGTTCCTGTTGGGCCAGGAACTTTCGGCCCGTTGTTTTTTCCCCATTGCTGCGAATTTAGCTATTTTTCACAGGATTGCTGTTTTACAGAAAAGCCCTTGTTGATCATGCATTTAATAACTTCACAACCGTGCATCGGATCGAAATAAATTATATATGAAAGTTGCTTAGATTTTTGTCTAGTTTAATAATATGCAACTTTCATGCATGTTTGAAATGTTTAAAATGCTGTTTGTGTAACTTTGTCCATATGCCATGCTAAAATGGTTTAATTCTTAACTAAATAACCGTAGCTCGGTTTCTAATAAACTTTATATGTAAATGGGGTAGGAAAATGCCTAGTTTAACATGGTGGCATCACTTTGCATGTTTAACAACTCTAAAATTGTGTTTAGGCCAGAACAGTACCAAACCTAATATATGCATATGGGGATTTACCGGAATTGTTGTCCGTTGCTTCCGGCCTCATTTAAACTTGCCTAGTTAGGTAGTTTTATTATGCTTCACCCTCTTGCCATGTTAATCAACATTTAATCTTGTTGCGTACATAACCGAGAAAGAACTAAATAAGTCATGTGGTGTTTTCTTCAATATGCAACTCCAGTGCATATTGAGCTCCACTTAAGTTGTAGTGTTGTTTGTTGCACTTTGCCATGCCATGCCATGTATCATTAAACCGGACATGCATCATACTTGGTTGTGCATCATGCCATGTCCATGTGTTGTTTTATTTACTATGTTGTGTGCTTCTTTCGGGTGTTGCTTCTTCAGGTTGGTTCCGATAACGTCACGTTTGTGAGGAACCGTTCGACAACGTCCATTTGTCTTCTTCATGGACTCGTTCTTCTTCATTGTGGGATCTCAGGCAAGATGACCATACCCTCGAAATCACTTCTATCTTTGCTTGCTAGTTGCTCGCTCTTTTGCTATGCCTATGCTGCGATACCTACCACTTGCTTATCATGCCTCCTATATTGTTGAACCCAGCCTCTAACCCACCATGTCCTAGCAAACCATTGTTTGGCTATGTTACCGCTTTGCTCAGCCCCTCTTATAGTGTTGTTAGTTGCAGGTGAAGATTGGAGTTTGTTCCTTGTTAGAACATGGATATTCTTGTTGGGATATCACAATATCTCTTATTTAATTAATGCATCTATATACTTGGTAAAGGGTGGAAGGCTTGGCCTTATGCCTGGTGTTTTATTCCACTCTTGCCGCCCTAGTTTCCGTCATATCGGTGTTATGTTCCCGGATTTTGCGTTCGTTACGCAGTTGGGTTATAATGGGAACCCCTTGACAGTTCGCCTTGAATAAAACTCCTCTAGAAATGCCCAACATGGGTTTTACCATTCGCCACCTAGCCTCTTTTTCCCTTGGGTTCTGCAGACTCAAGGGTCATCTTTATTTTAACCCCCCCGGGCCAGTGCTCCTCTGAGTGTTGGTCCGAACTGGGTAGCCTGCGGGGGCCACCTCGGGGCAACTTGAGGGTTGGTTTTACTCGTAGCTTGACCTATCTGAGTGTGCCCTGAGAACGAGATATGTGCAGCTCCTATCGGGATTTGTCGGCACATTCGAGCGGTGTTGCTGGACTTGTTTTACCATTGTCGGGGAATTCTTGTAACCTGGATGCCGAGTCTGATCGGAATGTCTTGGGAGAAGGAATATCCTTCGCTGACCGTGAGAGCTTGTGATGGGCTACGTTGGGACACCCCTGCAGGGATTTGAACTTTCGAAAGCCGTGCCCGTGGTTATGGGCAGATGGGAATTTGTTAATGTCCGGTTGTAGAAAACCTGAAGTTGATCTTAATGAAAATACATCAACCGCGTGTGTAACCGTGATGGTCTCTTTCCGGCGAAGTCCGGGAAGTGAACACGGTGTTGGAGTAATGCTTGACGTAGGTTGCTCTAGGATCACTTCTTGATCATAGTTGTTCGACCATGCTTTTGCCTTCTCTTCTTGCTCTCTTTTGCGTATGTTAGCCACCATATATGCTAGTCGCTTGCTGCAGCTCCACCTCATACCTTTTACCCTTCCTACAAGCTTAAATAGTCTTGATCGCGAGGGTGTGAGATTGCTGAGTCCCCGTGACTCACAGATACTTCCAAAACCAGCTTGCAGGTGCCGAGGATACCGTGCAGATGATGCAACCGAGCTCAAGGAGGAGCTCGTGGAAGATCTTGTCCTTTGTGTTGTTTCGTTCTAGTTGATCAGTAGTGGAGCCCAGTTGGGATGATCGGGGATCTGTGTAGCTTTTGGGGTAGTCTTCTTTTATTTTGGTTCTGTAGTCGGACCCTGATTGTATCTGGTTGATGTAATGCTTTATTCATGTATTGTGTGAAGTGGCGATTGTAAGCCAACTATGTATCTCTTTCCCTTATGTATTACATGGGTTGTGTGAAGATTACCTCACTTGCGACATTGCTTTCAATGCAGTTATTCCTCTAAGTCGTGCTTCGACACGTGGGAGATATAGCCGCATCGAGGGCGTTATAGGGCACTGGCAGGCCGGCCCACTCGGGCGCTGGATGGATCGCCCCTACCGATCCCACTGGATCGAGGCAGGGACGGGCGTGGTCAACGGGCGCGTTCTGCTCGCTCGATTCTGAAGAAATAGGAACAACAGCAGGCGCAACGAGACTTGCAGCGTCGGTGGACCTCCGGGAAGAAGATGGCGGTGACTGGGCGGAGCTGTGGGCGAGTAGCAGCAGCGCGGCGGCAGAATCCGGCCAGGAAGGGCCTGGAGGCGGCGGATCCGGCGGAACTGAAGGCGGGATGCTCGCTGGCGAGGTCGGACATCAGCGGGAAGACGCGAGGCGAGGCCGCGGTCTTGGCACAAAAGAGGCGCGTGGCTGCACTTGCAGGGGAGCGGTGGCGCAAAGACGGGGCCGTCCCACGTGACAAGTGGGGTGCAGGCGCGGCGGCATTGCCGGAAGAGAGGCAGACGATGGGGAGGTGTTCATGGTGATGGTAGAGACTGCACAAGGGCATCGGCCATGACCTCGGGCGCTGTGAAGAAAGAGAACAAGGGGCGACGAACATGAGAGAACATAGAGAGATTGAAAGGGAAGGAGAAGAAGGGAACGGGCCAGGGGAAGCGGCCTGATGGTTTAGGTCCCTGGTGGTGGTGCTCCGGTGGCGGCGAACTCTAGCGAGGCGAGCCGTGGGAGGAGAGCACGGGAGGGGCTCCAAGAGAATGTCCTCTTCTCTGGGACGAGAGGAGGCAGAAGAGAGCGATGGTTGGTTGGTAGCTGAAATCGAGGAGGAGGGGATCAGTGGCTGGTTTGAGTGGATCGAGGGGAGGATATGGTTGGCCCTTTGCTGAAAACAAGGGAGATGGTCGGCTCGGCTGGATCGGGAGGGATCCCGAGGAAAAACAAAGTGGCGGCTGGGCGAGGGAAAGGAGGAAGGGACATGCTAGGAATAGGGTTTAGGATAATATATATAGCGAGGGGATTAGGGTAGGGTTAACTGGACCCTCCGATTTAGATCGGGCGGTCAAGAAAAATAGGTTAGGAAGTCTAATAAACAAAACGGAGATGTTTTGTAGACGTTTGGGGATGATCCGGACATAGCGGTAATGACTGTCTGGGTCGTGTCTGGGACAGATTTCGGACGCGCGCAGGAGGAGGTCTGCGGACTGACGAGAGAGGTTAGGTAGGGCCTGGCGGTGAGAGGTAGACTGTATAGACGGCCTCGAGCTGAGAGAAGAGAAGAGAGAGAGGCCCGGCGACTGTTTCCGGAGACCGAAAACGTCCGATGTTAGACCGGCTATATTGCCGCTATAGTTAAACGTTGGGGCGTCAAACGAACTCCGAATGCGATGAAACTTGACAAGCAGTCTATGTACACTATAATAAGACCACACACCAACTTTCATCCCATTCCGAGAACATTTTCCGGCCACTTATAAAATATTATTTCGGACATGCCGTGAGCGCGTGCGAGTGTGGTTGGGCTCAGAACGGACAACGGACGGAACTGAGGGAACCCGGACGGATGCAGGTTTTGAGAACATGATGATGCAATGCGGATGATGACATGGCAAGATGCAACACGCAAGCAAAGACAAGGCAAACAAGAGCAACCCATCATCTACTTATTACTTCCCAATGCCTTCCTCTAGGCCCAAATAATGGTGAAGTGTTATGTAGTCAACATTCACATAACACCACTAGAGGCTAGACAACATACATCTTATAAAAATATCAAACGAATACCAAATTTACATGACTACTCATAGCAAGACTTCTCCCTTGTCCTCAGGAACGAACGTAATTACTCACAAAGCATATTCATGTTCATAATTAGAGGGGTAATAATATGCATATAGGATCTGAACATACGATCTTCCACCAAATAAACAAACTAGCATCAACTACAAGGAGTAATCAACACTACTAGCAACCTACTAGCACCAATCCCGGACTTTGAGACAAGAATTGGATACAAGAGATGAACTAGGGTTTGGAGATGAGATGGTGCTGGTGAAGATGTTGATGGAGATTGCCCTCTCCCGATGAGAGGAGCGTTGGTGATGACGATGGTGATGATTTCCCCCTCCCGGAGGGAAGTATCCCCGGTAGAACAGCTCTGCCGGAGCTCTAGATTGGATCCGCCAAGGTTCCTCCTCGTGGCGGCGGAGTCCCGTCCCAAAAAGTTCCTCTCTATTTTTTCTCATCGAAAGACCTCACATAGGAGAAGATGGGCGTCGGAGAGCCACCAGGGGGCCCACGAGGTAGGGGGGCGCCCCCCACCCTCGTGAGCAGGGTGTGGGCCCCCTGGCCTTCATATTTTGCGTGGATTTTTCTTTATTTCTTTTAAGACATTCCGTGGAGTTTCAGGACTTTTGGAGTTGCGCAGAATAGGTCTCTAATATTTGCTTCTTTTCCGGACCAGAATTCCAGCTGCCGGCATTCTCCCTCCTTATGTAAACCTTGTAAAATAAGAGAGAATAGCCATAAGTATTGTGACATAAAGTGAAATAACAGTCCATAATGCAATAAATATCGATATAAAAGCATGATGCAAAATGGACGTATCATGGACCGATTCACTAAAATGGCTCATTTCATACCATGCAACAAGATTGACGATGCTTCACATGTTGCAAAGCTCTTTTGTACGGAAATCTTGCGTCTACATTGTAGCGACCCGACCCGAATGGATCAAGTCTCTATGCTTAAGTGTCATCCCTGGATCGGTATGCTGACACACACAGTACTCGAGGATTTATAATAGAGGTAAATCACATGTATAAAGTAACGTAAATACTATTACCTCAATCCAAATAGTGGAAGTAACAACAAGGTAGTGGATTCCCGTCAACACCAACGGTAAAGTTGAGTGTAGAAATTGCAACCCTAACGTATCACTTACTCGTCGTAAGATTCCTGCAACATGAGACATTGCAGCCATGTAGGTTAGTACATTGAATGTACTGGCAAATTCACACCAAAGAGCAATGATGAATAATGGCTATCACTACATGCATATTTGGCTGGTGGAGGCTCTAAGTTTAATTTTGCATAAAGCTAATTTTTCCCTACAACAAAGGAATATTTTTATTTAACTACCAAGTTGGTTAAAAATTATTGAGAAGGTTCCTCCAACTCAATCCCAAAATAATAATTATAACCCCACAAATTAATTAAGTAAAGTGATGAGATCAAACCAATAATTCAAGTACCAGATACTCAAGATGTCCATAACCGGGGAGACAGCTAATCATGATTAGTTTGTACACTCTGCAGAGGTTTGCGCACTTATCCCCACAAGACTCGATCTCCTCCATTGAATTTCTCGCACTACATGATGTTTGAGAAACGGATGATCGAGACATAGTCTTTCTGAAGCATTAACTCTTTAGTTTGGGTAGACAGTACCACCTACTTTCCACCTACATCTGCTAGCCTACCACTGAAAGAGGTCACACAACATACTCAACTATGCCAGAGCCCATAATGGCTTGTGGCTGCACACGGAAGTTTCTAGCATTAATAATCTTATGATCCCTTTGAGCCTAGGTGGCATTCCATAGGGTGATCACACAGGTACTCCGGGACCCCCTTGGGCAAGCAATGGGTTCTCTAGGTGCCCGGGAATACCACTGGGTGCTCCAGGGTGCCCCAACCAATCCACCCAGATGTGTATTAAAGTAGCCACCTTAAGTTAAACCTTAGTTAACAATAACTCTCACAACTTTCATGAATTCTCTCAAACCAAACCACGTATACTAGCATAGCATAGCAGTATAAACATAACGTAGAATTCCTAGGGTTTGAATAAAACTCAATAGGTTCCTACCTCATCAACTACTTCCCAATACCCACATGTTAATCAAATCCTAACCATGCAATGTTTGAGGGTGAAACTAATGCAGGTAAAACTAGGTATGATCAAAGTGTGAACTTGCCTTGTATTGTTGATGAAGATGATTCACACTCATAACTCCTGATAGTTCTACTCGTCACACTCCGTTCATTTTATCGTGAGCAAGCAATTGAATACATAAGCACTCATGCAAAAGAATCGAAGAAAAGACTTCGAAAAACTTCGAAAACAAGCAATTAAATCTTGCAACAGAAAACAATTTCGAACAGTACCAAAATTGGGTGGACTTGATCTTATCAGAATGTTTAGGTCAAGAGCTTCGATTTGCAAAAAGAATCAACTAAATCGGAGTTATGATCAAAAGAAGTTTGAATATGAATCTGAACAAATTTCGAAATTTGAAAATTTCAAAAAGTTGATGTGACAGGTTCACTGGATAGGTGAAAACAATACAAAACTATAGGCACTGGTTTTATCTAATTTGGATGAATGAGTAAAAAATCATGGCTATTTGAAAAATGAGGGCCAAGCTGTTTTACGAAAGAAAAATAGCTACGGCTAAAAAAAATCTAGGTCTAATGTATAAATACATAGACAAATTGATAATCTAATTATTCTACCATACTAGTTTAGAAATAATAAACTACGGAAGTATAAAAAGAAAAAAATGAAGAAAGATACCTTTATAAGGTAGAGAAAAGACGACTTCGGAGAGAGGAGACAATTTTCAGAAGTCCCGCCGGAGAGGAGAAAAATATTTTTTTTCTTTAATGAATCTAGTCAAATGAAAATATTGATATAACCCGAATCAGATGATTTTTGGAGCCTCTATGGGTCTATATTTATAGGTGAAAAAAAGTTTAGGGGTCAAAGGCTAGGCAATGTGGGACTAAACATATACGTACGTAGATGAAATTTGAAAAAGATCATGGGCTAAAAGTTCAGGCAGGCCGCGCGGTGTAGTTTTTTTTAAAACAAAATTCGGTCAAATGAAAAAAGGCCAGTCGGGCCTGGCCCATGTAGGAGAGAAGAAAAAAAATGATGGGGCGCCCGATGCCATATGCTGCGCACGTGGGCGACAGTTAGTTCCAGGCGCACACGCGTTTTTTTAATAGAATCAGAAAAGAAAAAACTGAATAACAAAAATTAAATTAAATTGTACATAGGCATATTATATATCAAAATTTTTATAAAAATATTTCCTAAATGATGAACATATTTTCAGTGGCAAATAAATTCCATAAAAAATTAAATAAATCAAACAGTGCTACTGCTGCAATAAAACCTCATAAAAATCATTTTAAAAATACCAAAATAAATTCAAATTTATTTCTCTCCAATTTTCTAATGTAGGGAGTAATTTTACCCTAATTTCCATATATTTTATTTTTGGAGAAAAATAATTTCAATAAAATCCAAATAACTCCAAAATGAGAGTAATTTCAAAAGGGACTTTCAATTTGAATCTTTTAAACTCCCAACTCATATTTAATATGATTTGAAGAAGTCATTTTATCTTCTCTCATGAAAATCGTTGAGTTTCTTAAAGTTTCTGAATTGAAAAAAATATTTCTAAATAAAAATTCAAATATTTTCAAAACCCCTTACATTTATTTAAATGAAAGAAGTCATGTCATCTTCTCTCTAGGGTTTTGTGATGAAAAGAATTTGAATTCATGGAGATCAAAATGCAAAGAGAAAGTTTGGGAAAGTCCTTTTATTCCCTCTCATTTAACTTTCAAAAGTTTCAAATTTCACACAATTGCACTCAAGCAACCACACCACAAATCAAACAATCAATCAAAACTATTTATTTAATACAACATTCCAAAATTTAGAATTTTGGGATGTTACAAGCCTACCACCCTTAAAATGAATCTCGTCCTCGAGATTTGGATCGGCTAGCGAAAAAATAGGTTAGGGTTTGGGGGTCTCCTCAAAATCCATCGATTGTCGCGGGAGGGGCTCTCGGGTGCTACCACCCTTAGAAGCATGATTACAGTTCCATAAAAACTCATATACTTCCTTCTTTTTGTTGACAGTGTCGATCCTCTCAGATCTTCAGGATAATTTCTTCTCTGGGACCTTCCGGTAGTGGCATCACCTTTTTCCTCAATTCTTGTGTCCTTTCATCTTGGTAAGGTTATTCTGTGACTAGGTCTTCTTAGCTGGCGGGTCTGGCACCAATACTAAACAACTATCGATATCTCATGGTGGTCAACCATTTATGGTTTCTCCTGCAGGAAATGGGTCTGGGTTGAATCTCACCGTATGACCTACGGTTGGCTACAGCTGCCTTGTACAAGGGAAAATTGTCATACTATTCTAAGGTTCAAACAAGGTTTTGATCGTCGTCTCTCTACTATGGGCAAGTCACTCAGATTTACCATCCCATACAACAAGGCGAATAAAAAGAGTAAGTCAGTATGGTGATCAATCCATCCCGCACCCAAATCATTACCTTGTATATGGTTTAGCGAATCTCGTATTCTAACACTCGGTCATCCTCACAAGCATTGCAGAATTTCTCTTGTCCATGAATTGGGTTCGGAAAAAATCCATTGACTCTGCAAGCCAAAGAAACATCTATCGTTCCTTCACAACTCTCCGGTTTTGCGTTACTCCTATAAGATCGTCTGTTTATAAAGTCGTATCTTCTTCCAGGGTTTTTCCTTCAGCAAGAGTGTGCTTGCTTCTTGGCAGGTCCTGGGGCCTATGGGTTATGGCCCATCTCAACACTTGCAAACCTTGAAATCATCATCGGGCAACTGATCATTATTCCAACATCCAGCTTCCTAGCATTTCTTAAATCCATCCAATTATAGTGTCTCCCTTCCTTCTATTGGTACCAAACTAAGACGTGATTACTTAGACTCATCACGGCGTTACGATTGCTTCATATTACCAACATTATACCTCCTTTATATTCTAATAGTACTTCATCCCTTCATACTCTTGGTATATCCCACATATCGAGATAAAACTCGTACTTGTTTTGTCCAAAGTCCACTCCGTGGAATATCATAATCCTTTCCAGAGGTCAAGTGTCCTCACAGGGTACTACCACCCTTAAAATGCACAAATCTTCCATAGACCATATTTCTCATATCCTCAAAAATGGTCAAAATATTTCTTCATAGAGTAACTACTCATAAAATCCAAATCAGTACCAACCATGCTAACTTTATTGATTCTCAAATTCTTACAATCTCATGCATTTCCATTACATGCCTCAACTCAACACCTCAAATAATTGTTCGCACTACTACTACTACTACTACTACTACTACTACTACTACTACTACTACTACTACTACTACTACTACTACTACTACTACTACTACTACTACTACTACTACTACGACTACTACGACTACTACGACTACCACTACGACTACCACTACTACTACTACTACTACTACTACTACTACTACTACTACTACTACTACTACTACTACTACTACTACTACTACTACTACTACTACTACTACTACTACTACTACTACTACTACCACTACTACTACCACTACCACTACCACTACCACTACCACTACCACTACCACTACGACGACTACTACTGCTACTGCTACTACTAGTGCTACTACTGCTACTGCTACTGCTACTGCTACTGCTACTGCTACTGCTACTGCTACTGCTACTCCTACTACTACTACTCCTACTCCTACTTCTACTCCTACTACTACTACTACTACTACTACTACTACTACTACTACTACTACTACTACTACTACTACTACTACTACTACTACTACTACTACTACTACTACTACTACTACTACTACTACTACTACTACTACTACTACTACTACTACTACTACTACTACTACTACTACCACTACTACCACCACTACCACTACCACCACTACCACTACCACCACTACCACTACCACCACTACTACCACTACTACGACTACTACTACCACTACTACCACTACTACCACTACTACCACTACTACCACTACTACTACTACTACTACTACTACTACTACTACTATATTTCTCACAGACTCAAATATTTAGCACAAGCCTCCTTCTCTTTGGGACAATCTCTAGCAAAGTGCCCTACCTCATTACAACAGAAACATATTACTTCTGACAAGTCTCAAGGTTTCCTTGTGATTTCAAAGCCTCCTTGGGTCCTCGGCTTCGTTTTTGGGCAACCGCTAAAGTAGTGCCCTGACTCCTTGCACCTGAAACACGTGATATGACTCATGTCATTCCTGGAATCCAATCTATTTCTCTTCATGGATTTTTTCCATTCCAATCAGGGCTTCTATTTCTTGTGGGTCATACTCTACTTCCTCTGTCGGGAATTCTACTAGATCTCCATTCAGACAATTCGGGGAGATGTGTCCTTCTTCTCCACATGAATAGCATGACTTGGTGCAGGGTTTAATTGGGTCTTCTTTGGGTGTGTCCTCCACCTCTTCCTTCATCAGTGGTTCTTGTAAAATTTCCATGAGGGCTCCTTTCATTGCTTCTTTCTTCTGTTAGATGGTTCTTTGAACCATGGGGTAAATGTGACACTGAGCAGGGTAGTGGGTAGTCCCTTCACACAAGAAACAAGTAATCTGCCTAGTTGGGCATTCTTCACTTGGGTGACTTTCTTCACAATGAGGGCATTCATCCTTATGTTTGTTATGGTGGTGTCCTATTTCTCCACAAAGCTTGCATGCACAAGGTTTCTTCACATCATTTCCAGGACACAAGACGAGACTTTAGCAGAGGCAACTTAAATTCTTCCCAAGTGGTTACTCCTTGCCATCCATTGATGGTTTGGTACATCCTCCACCAAGTAACAACACCTCTCTCAAAGCACTGAAGAGCATGTTGGGTCATATCCTTTCCGGCTATAGGGTTATTCTTCATGTGATCTTCCCTGTTCTGAATCCATTGGTCCATCTCCAATTGACTTATCAGCCCCAGAAATATGAGTTCATCTCCATTCATCCTCTATTGGGTCTAGGGTTTCGGGGTGAGATAAGAGAGATAGAGAGGGATACACACAATACAAACAATAGTTTTGAAGAGACAGATTTTATTTGTGGCTGTCGGAAAAACATCAAACAAATGACAGATCACAATCGTTGCATCTAATGTGGGTATATAACAGGGGTTTGGTCTTATAAAGGTTAATAAATCTTCAATGTTTTCAAACTCTTTAGGTCTTGTTCATGTCTCCGATGGCTTCTTCCGATCGTGCTTGTCCTTCTCAAGTTCTTATGCCAGATCATCTCTGTTGACGTGAAGTCTCCCATGACGTCCTTTAATATTCCTAGAGTTGCGTTCCAAACTTCTAGGTTTCAACATCCTTGGCATGAACCATGGTCCTACTGTCCTTCAGTTCCTGACGAATCTCCGGTGTCTTGAGGTTTTGCTTCACCATCTTGGCTACTTTCAGCTTCTGGGTCTTGAGTTTTTCACGAAATGCTTCCTTGTCAAATACAGCTTCCTGAAGGTCCATCTTAAAATTCTTGATGTAATACTCCAGA